>NC_069505.1:612907423-613154923 GCF_027579735.1 Bombina bombina | reverse complement strand
AGCTGCTTAGATGCCTGAGATACAGGCTTCTTAGCAGCATGCCCCCTGCTCCTATACTTAACATTGTTAAGTATAAATAAAGTTGCGCAGTGACATAATCACGTCATTGCGTGTGACATCACCACGCAAAACGTGAAGCCCCAGCGATGCCTGTCATTATACAGGCCCAATCGCAGGGGTAGGAGCGGGTGGGATCCCCCAGATCTCCCTCAAGGTGGGAGAGTGCTAGTGACGGCTATTAGCTGTCATTAGCACCAGAGTGGGAAACTCTGTGATGGCTCAGATACGTCATTAGCACTCAAAGGGTTAAGTTCCTTTCTTAAAAATCACTGCCAGCTCTCTGTGCAGGTGTAGTGTTTCAATACCAGTGCATGGGGTATGCACTGCATATGTGCCGAAACCTGTGAAATTCGCTGTCTTCAGTAAAATTGCTTGTGCATCCATGTCCCCTGCTCTTGTGCAATTGATTGAGGCTTGTCTATCATCCTGATCCAATTATTTAACTCTCCTTCCCTTGAGGTGATGTAGAGGCTAAGTAACAGCAATCTCAAGACTAAAGCTACTTAAAGGGACATTAAATACAAACTATAAGCTGTGTAACAATGTATCTTCATATCTGAGATAAATTTTCCAATGAATAATGCAGCTTTATTTTGTCAAATAAGCATATTATTTTATCTTTTTACTTTTCACTGATTTGAACAAATTAACCCTTGTTAACCAATCACAGACTAATATGCAGCTATAGCATAAACTCT
Source organism: Bombina bombina (assembly GCF_027579735.1). Lineage (NCBI taxonomy): Eukaryota > Metazoa > Chordata > Amphibia > Anura > Bombinatoridae > Bombina > Bombina bombina. The sequence continues at coordinate 613,154,165 of NC_069505.1, read as the reverse complement.
TTTTGGACATGTGCAGTTAAGGGAAGAGTCTGGGGTAGCCCCGCCCACTTCTATTCCCTTAAGGTTGTTTAGCACAGATTCAGATTAGTTATTTATTACACAAAATGTATTTAACAGGCATTTAAATAATCAGACATACATTCCTTTTTAATCTTTATCTAATATCTAAGTTTAAATATATATCTATATATACAAAATAATATTAACACCTAAACTACCTTGCATGTGCACTGTTATTGCTAAGAATAATTTTCCTATTATTGTTGATGCAAAACTGATAATCCACCCTAAAAAAGCTAATGAGTACAGAGAATGTGAGGTAGGAGGGGGTAAACAAAACCTCACAAATACATAAGACAAAAATATTAACCCAAGGCGCCCTGGGAGAAAGTGGAACAAGTACAATGCTTAGATATATTTTACAGCAAAAGGCAGCAAAATAAATAATACATCTATATTGCAATAATGTTTCATTTTTAATAATAAAGTAAATTATAAGATCTGTTGAAATGCTTAGTTTAATGGTCCTGCTCGTGCAAGCCTACAAGGGCCCTGAAGTGGCATCCACAGATTCATTAATGGGGCCATTTGACAGAAAACATACAGGGCGTTGTTCCCTGGAGAACTTACAGTCTATGTGGTCTATTTTTTTTTTAAATATATTTTATATAAAGATTTCTCATCAATAATATTTAAAACACTATTCAATCCTTTTTTTAAAATGGTGCTTGGATTTACTAATTTGAATATAATTGACCATTTATAAAAACTGTATGGGATTTTTTTTAAATTTGTTAAGTTTATGTTTTGCATTTTTTTCTTATTATGTCACGCAGATTAACAAAAAAACATATGATGAGAGAATTTATATTTATGTTAGTACATTTCTGCTTCTAACTGTGTCACATATCCAGCAGATCAGGTTCACTTTGAGAGGGATTTCCCCCTGACAGATGAAAAGTAATGGGTTAAAGAATCATACGGCTAGATTTGGAGTTTTGTCGGTAAGGACCCAAAAAGCTAACGCCGGCTTTTTTCTGGCCGCACCATAAAAATAACTCTGGTATTGAGAGACCACATAAAGGCTGCGTTAGGCTCCAAAAAAGGAGCGTAGAGCATTTTTAACGCAGCTTGAACTCTCAATACCAGAGTTGCTTACGCAAGCGGCCAGCCTCAAAAACGTGCTCGTGCACGATTCCCCCATAGAAAACAATGGGGCTGTTTGAGCTGAAAAAAAACCTAACACCTGCAAAAAAGCCGCGTTCAGCTCTTAACGCAGCCCCATTGTTTGCTATGCGGAAACACCTCCTAAGTCTGCACCTAACACCCTAACATGTACCCCGAGTCTAAACACCCCTAACCTTACACTTATTAACCCCTAATCTGCCGCCCCCGCTATCGCTGACACCTGCATTTTATTTTTAACCCCTAATCTGCCGCTCCGTAAACCGCCGCTACTTACATTATCCTTATGTACCCCTAATCTGCTGCCCCTAACACCGCCGACCCCTATATTATATTTATTAACCCCTAATCTGCCCCCCACAACGTCGCCTCCACCTGCCTACACTTATTAACCCCTAATCGGCCGACCGGACCGCACCGCTATTATTATAAAGTTATTAACCCCTAATCCGCCTCACTAACCCTATAATAAATAGTATTAACCCCTAATCTGCCCTCCCTAACATCGCCGACACCTAACTTCAAACATTAACCCCTAATCTGCCGACCGGAGCTCACCGCTATTCTAATGAATGTATTAACCCCTAAAGCTAAGTCTAACCTTAACACTAACACCCCCCTAAGTTAAATATAATTTTATTCTAACGAAATAAATTAACTCTTATTAAATAAATTATTCCTATTTAAAGCTAAATACTTACCTGTAAAATAAATCCTAATATAGCTACAATATAAATTATAATTATATTGTAGCTATTTTAGGATTAATATTTATTTTACAGGCAACTTTGTAATTATTTTAACCAGGTACAATAGCTATTAAATAGTTTAGAACTATTTAATAGTTACCTAGTTAAAATAATTACAAAATTACCTGTAAAATAAATCCTAGCCTAAGTTACAATTAAACCTAACACTATACTATCATTAAATTAATTAAATAAAATACCTACAATTACCTACAATTAAACCTAACACTACACTATCAATACATTAATTAAATACAATACCTACAAATAAATACATTTAAATAAACTAACTAAAGTACAAAAAATTAAAAAGAACTAAGTTACAAAAAATAAAAAAATATTTACAAACATAAGAAAAATATTACAACAATTTTAAACTAATTACACCTACTCTAAGCCCCCTAATAAAATAACAAAGACCCCCAAAATAAAAAATGCCCTACCCTATTCTAAATTACTAAAGTTCAAAGCTCTTTTACCTTACCAGCCCTGAACAGGGCCCTTTGCGGGGCATGCCCCAAAAAGTTCAGCTCTTTTTCCTGTAAAAAAAAACTTACAATACCCCCCCCCCCAACATTACAACCCACCACCCACATACCCCTAATCTAACCCAAACCCCCCTTAAATAAACCTAACACTAAGCCCCTGAAGATCTTCCTACCTTGTCTTCACCCTGCCAGGTTCACCGATCGGTCCAGAAGAGCTCCTCCGATGTCCTGATCCAAGCCCAAGCGGGGGGCTGAAGAGGTCCATGATCCGGCTGAAGTCATCATCCAAGCGGGAGCTGAAGAGGTCCATGATCCGGCTGAAGTCTTCATCCAAGCGGGGCAGAAGAGGTCTTCCATCCGATTGAAGTCTTCATCCAAGCGGGATCTTCTATGGTCATCCATCCGGAGTGGAGTGGCAGGATCCTGAAGACCTCCGACGCGGAACATCCATCCTGGCCGACGACTGAACGACGAATGACGGTTCCTTTAAATGACGTCATCCAAGATGGCGTCCCTCGAATTCCGATTGGCTGATAGGATTCTATCAGCCAATCGGAATTAAGGTAGGAATATTCTGATTGGCTGATGGAATCAGCCAATCAGAATCAAGTTCAATCCGATTGGCTGATTGGATCAGCCAATCGGATTGAACTTGATTCTGATTGGCTGATTCCATCAGCCAATCAGAATATTCCTACCTTAATTCCGATTGGCTGATAGAATCCTATCAGCCAATCGGAATTCGAGGGACGCCATCTTGGATGACGTCATTTAAAGGAACTGTCATTCGTCGTTCAGTCGTCGGCCAGGATGGATGTTCCGCGTCGGAGGTCTTCAGGATCCTGCCGCTCCGCTCCGGATGGATGACCATAGAAGATCCCGCTTGGATGAAGACTTCAATCGGATGGAAGACCTCTTCTGCCCCGCTTGGATGAAGACTTCAGTCGGATCATGGACCTCTTCAGCTCCCGCTTGGATGATGACTTCAGCCGGATCATGGACCTCTTCAGCCCCCCGCTTGGGCTTGGATCAGGACATCGGAGGAGCTCTTCTAGACCGATCGGTGAACCTGGCAGGGTGAAGACAAGGTAGGAAGATCTTCAGGGGCTTAGTGTTAGGTTTATTTAAGGGGGGTTTGGGTTAGATTAGGGTTATGTGGGTGGTGGGTTGTAATGTTGGGGGGGGTATTGTATGTTTTTTTTTACAGGAAAAAGAGCTGAACTTTTTGGGGCATGCCCCGGAAAGGGCCCTGTTCAGGGCTGGTAAGGTAAAAGAGCTTTGAACTTTAATAATTTAGAATAGGGTAGGGCATTTTTTATTTTGGGGGTCTTTGTTATTTTATTAGGGGGCTTAGAGTAGGTGTAATTAGTTTAAAATTGTTGTAATATTTTTCTTATGTTTGTAAATATTTTTTTATTTTTTGTAACTTAGTTCTTTTTTATTTTTTGTACTTTAGATAGTTTATTTCATTGTAGTTATTTGTAGGTATTGTATTTAATTTATTTATTGATAGTGTAGTGTTAGGTTTAATTGTAGATAATTATAGGTATTTTATTTAATTAATTTATTGATAGTGTAGTGGTAGGTTTAATTGTAACTTAGGTTAGGATTTATTTTACAGGTAATTTTGTACTTATTTTAACTATTTTAGCTATTAAATAGTTCTTAACTATTAAATAGCTATTGTACCTGGTTAAAATAATTACAAAGTTGCCTGTAAAATAAATATTAATCCTAAAATAGCTACAATGTAATTATAATTTATATTGTAGCTATATTAGGATTTATTTTACAGGTAAGTATTTAGCTTTAAATAGGAATAATTTATTTAATAAGAGTTAATTAATTTTGTTAGATTAAAATTATATTTAATTTAGGGGGGTGTTAGTGTTAGGGTTAGACTTAGCTTTAGGGGTTAATACATTTATTAGAATAGCGGTGAGCTCCGGTCGGCAGATTAGGGGTTAATAATTGAAGTTAGGTGTCGGCGATGTTAGGGAGGGCAGATTAGGGGTTAATACTATTTATTATAGGGTTAGTGAGGCGGATTAGGGGTTAATAACTTTATTATAGTAGCGCTCAGGTCCGCTCGGCAGATTAGGGGTTAATAAGTGTAGGCAGGTGGAGGCGACGTTGAGGGGGGCAGATTAGGGGTTAATAAATATAATATAGGGGTCGGCGGTGTTAGGGGCAGCAGATTAGGGGTACATAAGTATAACGTAGGTGGCGGTCGGCAGATTAGGGGTTAAAAAAATTTAATCGAGTGGCAGCGATGTGGGGGGACCTCGGTTTAGGGGTACATAGGTAGTTTATGGGTGTTAGTGTACTTTAGAGTACAGTAGTTAAGAGCTTTATGAACCGGCGTTAGCCCAGAAAGCTCTTAACTACTGACTTTTTTCCTGCGGCTGGAGTTTTGTCGTTAGATGTCTAACGCTTACTTCAGACACGACTCTAAATACTGGAGTTAGAAAAATCCCATTGAAAAGATAGGATACGCAATTGACGTAAGGGGATCTGCGGTATGGAAAAGTCGCGGCTGAAAAGTGAGCGTTAGACCCTTTTTTGAGTGACTCCAAATACCGGAGTTAGCCTAAAACCAGCGTTAGGAGCCTCTAACGCTGGTTTTCACGGCTAACGCCAAACTCCAAATCTAGGCCATAGTGTATTAGTCAGTGTGTGCGCCCTTGTAATTCTTCTGTCCCTAGTTTATATTCTCCCACTGGTTTTATTCTGCATTATAATATAATGCCTCCATAGTGGATTCACTTAATTTAATGTCTCTGTTTCCTTTTGTGGATATACTGTATATCATGGATATAATTTAACTGTGGAATTACCATGGATTTCTTTTGCAACTTTTTTATTCTTTTTAATTTATTAATGTATATTTTTTTTATATGTATGGTTTAATATCTGATCAGATATTTTTGTGTACATATTTTTGTATTTATTAAATTGTATTATTCTCCATGACCGGTTTAGCGCCTGTACCTCTTCTTTAGCTGAGCATTAGCCCTTCCTATATTGTCTGTTATATACCCCATTTTAAGGGTTTAAGGGTTTTTAGGTTAAGTATGTACCATTTCAGCTGTATGTATGTATATATATATATATATATATATATATATGTGTGTGTGTGTGTGTGTTTCTATACCTGTTCTGAGGAAAGCAGACTAGTATGATATAACTGATTTGTGTATTAATATTTACTTTCAATAAAATAATTAATTGTGCAGCACATTTGTATATCCAAAAAAATTAGGTCTCATGCCCCTATGTGTTTTATTTAAACATCTAAGTATATTTTTTTACTTCCATTCAACATATATAAAGATATGGTTTTAGAATTCAATGTTAAATTATTAATTTTGATACATAACACAACATAAAGACAGACAAACTCCAATAGTATAGCTCTATATTTATAATAGTATAGTACATCCCAGAGAGAGTTTTCCAAAAAGTTTTTTCATTGATTTCAAAACCTCTTTGTTTCTCAAACTGTAAACTAAAGGATTCAGAAGAGGAATCACACCCGTATATAAAATTGAGAGTGCTTTTTCCATTTCATAAGAATGCTTAAAATTCATGTTTATGCTTAAAGATGTCCCATAGAATAAAATAACCACAATGAGATGTGAAGAGCAACTGGAGAAGGTCTTGAGTCTTCCTTCTGATGTCCGGATCTTTCGAATAGTTGATACAATAAACATATAAGAGGTCAAAATTAGTAAAAAAGGACACCAACCTACTAATACTCCCAACACAAATATATAAATTAGAATGCTAGTTGTGTCACTACAGGTGATTTTCAGCATAGCTTGTGGATCACAGAAGAAATGATTGACTTGTGTATTAAAGAAGGATAAGTCATTAACCATCAAAGTGAATGGCAAACATACCAAGAAACTAAGAAGCCAAGAAACAGCGGCCAATAGAAGGCAAAGCTGCTTATTCATAATGATAGAATAACACAAAGGGATACAAATGGCTACATAGCGGTCATATGCCATAGAGGTCAGTAGGAAGTATTCTGTACCGATACATAATAATAATAGAAACATTTGTAGTATACAGCTGGAGTAGGAGATCCTGGTGTCACCGGTAATAGTAATGGCCAACAGCTTTGGCAGAATAGAAGAGACGTACACAATGTCTTGGAACGAGAGAGTGCAGAGGAAGAAATACATAGGTGTGTGCAGCTGGGGCATCAGACCTACAAGTATAACAATAATCATATTCCCAAGTACAGCCAGCAGATATATCAGCAATACTCCAAAGAAAAACACACGTTGATTGTTTGGAGAAAGAGCAAATGCCATTAAGTAAAATTCAACCAATTCTGTGCTGTTTTTAAACTTTTCATCTAGGATATATTCTTAAAGAAAAGAAAACATATATGTTGTTTTAATTATATTCTTTTAAATTGCATAATGTTTAGAGTTAATTATTATAGGTTTTTTTGCAAGGAACACCTGGATTTGTTTTTAGGGACATTAGCATATTTTTTTTGGCATAAAAAAGTTGTTTTAAATGATTTTTGAATGAACAGGAAGGGATTGTTTGTGAGTCGTGACAACTCATTCTTAGAGATAGATTGTTTATTTGCTTAGAAGGTAACTCCTACAACTATATAATTGAAACAGTAATATACTCTAAAATATTTATTTATAATTAACAAAACATAAAATTATTTTGAGCATTTGAAATATCTTTTCTATTAAAAACATTTAAAAAATAGCCATTGATTAAAAAAAACAAATAAAAACCATATGGATCTATACCTCATACTAGTAAATTATTACAGTATTATAAAGCAGGGTTTCCTATTTTTTTTTCCTAGTTTAACTTTTTTATAATTTGGTTCAAAACAAATTCCTTGTCAGACATGTATAATTTTTGTTTGTGTTTTATAAATCAAACTACCACAGAAGAGAGGGATTATTAAAATAAGTAAATTCATCTTAAGTAATTAAAACTTTTGATTACGATCAAATAAAACATTTTATTGTGGAATTATTCTTTATTAAAATATAATTTACAATGGGCCAGATTACAAGTGGAGCGGTAATTAACTCTCCTGCTAAAGCATTAACTTTGCTAGAATTTAACTTTTAGAATTCCTTACTTGTATTACAGGTTGAAAGTGAAAAGTTAGCGCTCTAGCAAAATTCAATGCACGTTAAAAAATGACTACTGATATCTTGGCCGCGTTAACTTCTGAGCCCCATAGACTTCAGTGGTGTGCGCTGTACAGAAACAAACTCATACAAGCACGCTAATCCAAACTGAGTTATTTATATCACACATTCCAATGTTCTTAACACTGAAATTAAAGTATTTTTATATTTACATCCGTATATATACTTATACCTGAATATATTTATATACATATATAGGTATAGATATATATATAAAAAATCATATATATAAATAAATATAAATATTACATTTTATTTCAATGTGAAGAGCATTGGAATATAAAATATGCAAATCGAGAATCGGGTTTAACGATGTAGGTCTAACACGTTGTCAGATTAGCAAACTCAAAGAGTAAATTATCTTAAGACGTGTAATGTATGTATTGAATATAAAAATCATTTAAAAATATTAATAATTATTATTAGACATTATTAGAGAGATTCTACAAAATTCAAGAAAATATGTACTGTATGTATTCTAATGACTTTCTAGTATTTTTTAGAACATCTCTAATCATTTTAATTATTATTATTATTATCTTTTACATTATTTTTATATTTCATATTTACATAACACACCTTAAGATAGCTATCTTCAAGTGTGCTAAACCAACATATCAATATGTATCCCATGATACCTATCTGAGGCACAGATTATGACAAGGTTCATACCTGCAGTATTCATGTTTCTATCTTTGTTTATACTTTGCTTATATTTTGTTTTTCATCAGCACTGTACATATGATACCTTTTATTGTTTATTTTTTATTTTTATTTATTTTTTATGTTTCTATATAACTGTTGCTGGTTGCCTTGACAGCCATCTTGGTGGTTTATTTGTACACTGGGGGAGGGTCTTAAAGGGTATAAATGTTTGTAATTCACTTTTGGTTGTTGGTCTGATTAAGGGGAGCTATCCCCGAAACGTCACTTAAATAAAAAGTAGTTGTTGCTATTTTCAAGACCAGTGAGTGCTGTCTTCTATCTTCTATATCCTTACCTGCATTCAGCACCCTGGCATTGGTATACCTGTTGGTGAGAGTGCACCAGTCTCTACATATATATATATATATATATATATATATATATATATATATATATATTTATACTGTATATACATATATATTGTGTGTATATATATACAGTATATATATAAGTATACATTTGTGTATCTATTAATCTATCTATCTATATATTTATATATATAAACACTACACATATATACACAAACATACATATATACACAAACATATACATATGTACATAGAGTACATGTACACATACACATATTGAAACAAGAATATATATATATATATATATATATATATATATATATATATATATATATATATATATATATATATATATATATATATATATATGTGAGACCAAATAGCGACTCTTAACCAGCACTAGGGTATGAAAGAAAAATATATTCTTGGGGCAAAGGAATCACAACGAGAATCTTGTATGCTTACAAAGATTTTTTTTTTATATATATATACAATAATAATAGTACAATAACTGGCAAAATGACAAAAGTTGAGAGTCCCAATGGTTCAAGGAACACTAATCAAATAAGGATCCTATAATTCATACCCATAGAGGCTTCTAAAAGTGGATCACATAGTCCTATTTAATTGGTTAAGTTCATAGGTAAAGTAAGGGCGATCACACGCCTAATAGTTACCTTCTTGCATTAGGGCCAAGGTGTCTGCAACTGGATTGGAGGTATAAACTGAGCAAAATCCTGGGAAAGGAGACCGGTGTATCCGGACAAAGGTAATGTCCACCATTTTAATTTACACCAATTGTAGTAAATAGTTCAACTATGGGCTGTATATTCACAGGGACAGCTCTCCTAAGAAATTACTTAGGGCTGAAACAGGTCCGTATTAACCTCTGACTGTGAGCATTGAGTCGAGTAGACCTCCCTTATACCAGCTAACCCGTGAACTGATAGTGGTGCGTTTGGTGCAGTACCTTGTTCTTGAATGTCCACACGTTTCCAGGTGAATGCTTCGAAATTGGTAAGGCACTTAGTGGTCCTCCACGCCTTTTCCTCTCTTTAGCTCCATTGCGGATACAACCGGGAATCAATATCCTGGAACTCAAAACATAGACGGAGGTTATCAGCTGTATCCCCTCCGACAAACAGAGAGCTACATGCGTTTCACCCGTGAGGATATAGATTCCCGGTTGTATCCGCAACGGAGCTAAAGAGAGGAAAAGGCTTAAAGGACCACTAAGTGACTTACCCATTTTGGAGCATTCAACTGGAAACGTGTGGACATTCAAGAACAAGGTACTGCACCAACCACACCACTATCAGTTCACAAATATAATCTATCTTTCTTTATCTATATAAATTCTCATCCTGACCTACAGAGCCCTTACCAACGCAGCCCCCCCTACCTGTCCTCACTCATCAACAAATATACTCCAGCCCGCCTCCTAAGATCCAACAATGACCTGCTCCTTGCATCTTCTACCATCACCTCCTCCCATGCTAGGCTACAGGACTTCTCTCGTGTGGCACCAACCATCTGGAATGCACTTCCTAGAGCTGTCAGACTCTCCCCTTCCCTTTCCTCCTTTAAACACTCCCTAAAGACCTTTCTGTTCATGGAAGCATATTTCCAAATCAGTAACAAATGAATTCCACTTGCCTAAATGCTGCCCCCATCTAACTCCACACTAAAATCATTCTCACCTTTGCAGTCCCCACCTCTTGTTTCTCACCCTCCTACCATCTAGATTGTAAGTTCCCATGGGAACAGGGCCCTCAATTCCCCCTGTATTTGTTTGTTAAACGTTGTCTGGTGTATTTTTTATATTGTATTGTACTGTACTTTTATCTTTGTACCCATGGACAGCGCTGCAGAATCTGTTGGCGCTTTATAAATAAAGAATAATATTAATAATCTATGTTTCTATAATCTATCTATCATCTATCCCTCATCTATCATCTATCTCTCTCTCTATCTATCTATCATCTATCTATCTATCTCTCTATCTATTATCTATCTATGTATCTATCCATCATCTATCTATCATCTATCTGTCTGTCTGTCTGTCTGTCTCTCTATCTATCTATCTCTATAATCTATCTATCTATAATTTATCTATCTATCTATCTATCATATATGATCTATCTATTTATCTATTAATCTACAATCTATCTTTCTATCTATCCTCTATCATCTATCTGTCTGTTGTTCAGTTATAGGACACTTCTATGTGTTATACATGACCAAGCAAAGAAGAATGTATGCTGCCCATAATCAGAGATTACTCAGGTTACCAGATAACGTTTTTTCCCATTTGTTGCCAGTGATGCATCTCTACTAACAAAAAAGCACAAACCCACAGGTGAGGCCCGTTATTCTGTTATGTGACCAAAATACAAATATAGGGCGATCGTTTGTGCGCAGGTTAAATTGAGTTCATATAACAAGTTGTGCTCAATCACGTGAGCGCAATCGAGATTAACACTAAAATCGTTATTGCAATTTCAAAGCTGTTAACTGTTACGCGAGTCAGAAAAGTGTTGCAAAACCCATCAAAAATACATTACAAAATATAGTACAAAAGGGATTTAACATAGAGATACCTACATATACATGTTTACAGATGTGTATGTATGTATGTCTAAACATGTGTACATGTTTTTATGTATTTATATGTGTATAAATACATAAACACTTCTATTGTTTCTATAGTTAGAGGGTAGCAGATTCAGGATAAATTTGAGAAAGCCTTTTTTTTAAGGAAAGGGTGGTGGATTAATGGAATAAACTTCCATTTGAGGTGGTAAACACAAAGAGTGTAAAGGAATTAAAAACTGCCTGGGACATGCATAAAGCTATCCTAAGGAATAAGTAACATGTAATATGTGTAGACTTGATGGGACATGCATAAGGCTATTCTAAGTAATAAGTAACATGTAATATGTGTAGACTTGATGGGACACGCATAAGGCTATCCTAAGGAAACAGTAACATGTATATTTATAAGAATCCTAGCAGTACTTTCCAAGCAATATGTGAGTATAGGGCAGGGTTATAACTTGATATATTTAACAATCTTTCTTTAAACTAAACCCACAATCCAATATGCATATACTAATACAATAAAATTAATATAAATACCTGAGTTCTTTTTAATAGTAAAGATTTATGAGCATATTAATATATATATTTGTAAGAATTAGAATATGAGTCAATATTATATGCGTTTAAAACCATTCAAATAGGCTATTCATAAAAGTCCACCTTATTCACAGTAAAATTTTACCCAGTTAATACAATTAGATTCCAAGATCTTTAACAGCTAAACACCCAAGTAATACAATTCTAATAATGCTTATTTAAACAGTAGGACAGTCTATATACTCTAATTTAAACACTAGAAGTTATATATATATATTATTTATGCAAAAACCCAATTCTGAGTTATAACTATATATTTGCACAGATCAACAACTTAAAATTTAGGATTAGTTTAACCATACACAGGCTGAATATAAGCTAAAATATACACTGCTCTTTATAAATCTCTCAACTATACTTTAAACTACAGCTATTATGCATATATCTGTGTTAAGATATTAATTGCAACCCTCTTTCTTTATATATATATATATATATATATATATATATATATATATATATATATATATATATATATATATATATATATATGTTACCAAAATGACCAAAATTGATAGTTTAGTTATCAAGAACTCCTTGTTTCATCTCAGAAGACATATAAGTAAATTTTGCAATCAATGAGAAAGGTAGATCAGCTTGCTCAGAATGAATGTATTTCAAACGCCCAGCAGTAGATCATTCAAGTCAGCAATCTGTGTCTGTCCTTTTCTCTCTCCTGCTTAATACTTATATAAGTTTTCACTCATTGGTGAAACCATGGGGCGGCCCTACGAGATCTGACCATCCCATTGGTTAGATGGGATGTCTATTTGGATTGGCCCTCGGTCACCATGGAAACGCATCTTCTAACAGCTAAATCTTTTAACTGTCATACCGGGTTCCGGCCCTCGGGTGGCAGCAGACACACACAAACAGATTCATCTCAACATTTCTAACAGTGAAAAAGATTATTTCTTTAAAATATGTAATAACTGCCATAATTTCTTGCATGAACCCCTCACAATATCATTCACAGATGGGGTAGTATTATATCACCTCTCTGATCATTTTGATATGAAACATCATGTGTCTAACATTATATTATATAAAAATAAGTATATTGTTAATTTAATTTTCCCTATTAAACATATTATAATGTATTGCATTAGTAGATTTTTCTTGTTAGCATTTATATTTCATTTAGCCTAACAGAAAATGTATACTTTGATATCAGATACCAATATTGTATAGCCATATCACATAAAAATGACTTCCATATATCCATCTCATTATATTTCAGGAGATGTATTTAAAATTTTATAAACATTTAGTGCACAATCATATGATATGACTTATTTCATTCCATGTATCCATTGTGTATATGACATCTTTTGGCTCCATCTGGAAAAACAGGAAAGTATGTTATGAATATATTTTAATCATGGTATTATTAAAATTGTTTTTTAATCTATAATTATTCTGAATTTTTCTTCTATATATATATTCAATGCAGCAATTATTTATTTAATATAATATGTTTCAGTTCAACATATATATACATATATGGGTTATTTGAATTATTTCAAACATACTTAAAACTACTGGCATCATTCCTCTTGCAAAAAAAAAATGTATTTATTTTTATTTGTGCCATCTTCCTCCCAGCCGTATGTCTGCTAGCACATGTCTTCCTTTGAAATCACAAAGATTTAGGTGTCAAATTCCAGAGGTCCCTTGAGCACATCCTCCACTCAAAACACAGACTATTTACTCTAAATAATCAAGGGGTTTCCTGTAATTTCAGTACTATGCTTATCCAGCTATTTAGATTTTATCCTCTCTCTCATCACCAAATGTCTTAGAGCCATAAAACTCTGCACATATAGTCAAATGAACATGGTCACTGAGTTACAGTTCCTTTAGGAAAATGTTTGTGTGCTTGACACAGCAGGAGGGTGTGCTTCAAAGCTATGCTAACTTTCAATCATGATAAACGTGCATTCACCCAGCTAAAACCATCTGGTAGGGGGTGGGGACCCATAGTGGATTAGAAGCTGTTGTCAACAACCTCATGTTCAATTAATCCTGTGGTCTCATCTACCATATACAGTGTATATATATATATATATATATATATATATATATATATATATATAAAAAAAACTATATATATATATATATATATATATATATATATATATATATATATACATATGTGATTTTTATCATAATTTTCATATACTCTGACATAAATCCCCCTTCCAACTTCAAATAGATGTAGAACACATGTATTTGAATTGGCTTAAAGTCAGTGGTATTTGGTGAGGATGTTGATTGTATGCATTATAGACAGTCTTCTATGTAGAGAGTCCGTCATTTTTGAGCCTTCATGTTCATCAGCTAGGCATCTTTAAACTACAGTATATTTTTAGTGCATTTGGGGTTATGACACTTCATTCTCCCTCTATGACTTGTAGTTGGGACCTAGGATGACATGCTCGCAGCTGATTGATATGGACCCATTTGTCTATGAAACTTTCATTCGTGGGGATCCTTATTTTATAAGCTACTGAAGATATTTTGTCAGTAATGACAAAAGGACCTTTCCATGAGGGAAGAAATTTCTTCTCCCTAACCTGATCTCTTCAAAAGTTATAAAGATAAACTTTATCATTTATTTCATATTCCTTTTTGGACATTTTGAGATCATAATAGGTTTTAGTGGCAGTTGCGGCTCTTTCTAAATTCCTTTGAGCAAATGCAAAGGCATATTGTAGGTGCTTTCTTAGGTTCTCCACATTTTGATGTGTATTGGCAGCGGTTATCAAGTTTTGGTCTGATGTACGGTACAGCAGATGCTGAGGTAGAACCATTCTTCTACCAGTCATCAGTTCAAAAGGTGACATCTTGGTAGCACTACTTGGAGTTGCTCTTAATGCCATTAGGAATAGAGGTAGTTTTACATCCCAGTCTTTACCCATTTCACTTACAAACTTTTGAGGATTTTAACAATGGACTGGTTGTAACGCTCTACACCACCACTTGAGGCAGCTCTATAAGCAATATGGAGCTTTCTTTTAACCCCTAGTATTTTCCACATTTTTGTCATCACTTCGCTAGTGAAGTGGGTTCCCCGATCAGATTCGATTCTTTGGGGTAAACCAAATCTGGAAAACACATGGTTGATGAGCAATGCTGCGTATGTTTCAGCACTATTGTTAGGTGCACTGATGCACTCTACCCATTTAGTGAACAGGCATGTCACGGTTAACATGTATTTGTTACCTCTTGATGATCTAGTTACTGGACTAATAAAATCAATTTGTATATCTGACCATGGCATGACCATCCCCCTTTTCTGCAATGGCGCTCTATGCGTTGGTGCAGTGAGATGGAACTGTGGACAGATTAAACACCCTTGACAGTAGGTTTGAACATCTTTCAACATGTGTGGCCAAAAAGCATAATCACGCAATATTTCATACGTGAGTTTGGCACCACAATGACCAGATGTGGGAGCATCATGGGCATGTTGAAGCATTAGACCTCTGAACTTGGTGGGTACTACCCATTGCTGAATGCCAGTTTTGGAGGTTCTAATTAACAAACCATCCTGTAACTTGAATTGTGTTCTGGATTTCATTAAGATTCTAAGATCTTCTTTGCCAATACAATCATTTTTTTGATATGGGGTTATTTTCAGGATCTTCTATGTGTTTATAGAAGGTGCCTACAATGGGGTCTTCTTTTTGACTAGTGATCAGGTCCTCACTAGGAGAATCCTGACTCCATTGTACCAGGTTAGGCTCACTCTGTTGTTTAGCCTGGTTTCTGGTAATGGCTTCTACCTGAATTGCACCCATTAAGTGGTCAATATTAAGGAGTTCTCCAATTATGGCTCCTTGTTTGGCTAATGAATCCGCAAGATCATTGCCTTCCTTATCTGGGCCTAGAACCCTGGAATGACCCTTGGTCTTTTTCCAGTGTATGGTTAAATCATTGGATACCACCAGATTATCAATCTCGCAGAACAACTTGCCATGCTTGACTGGTTTGTTATTGCTTTTCTGCATGCCATTTCTTTTCCAAGTTCTCAGGTATTCAACGAAACTGTCACGCACATAATTTGAGTCAGTTATAATCACAAATTCATGAATACCATGTTCAATATCCATTTCAATGGTTTTGAGAACAGCAGTGAGTTCTGCAATTTGACTGGATCTTGGTCCAATGTTGAAACCTATAGGTATATTTGGGAATCCATTTGGCCAAGTTATACCAATGCCAGCGACTAATCTCTGCTCATTATCAATAGCGGCATGGTAAGAACAACCATCAACATATACCAAAGGTAATGTTTGACAATGGTCCTCATTGTACATTTTATATGGGGAAAGCAATTGTTCCTCCAGGAAATCATCTTCTGATAATTCTTCCCCAGGATCCTTAGCAGTACAGTCGTGGAGCTCAGCAAGCCCCTGTGCGACTGGATTCTTTTTATTCTGCTTGTAGTGAATTTCTAAAGGCCAGCCTTGTAAGGAAAGAGTCCACGCTGTTATGCGGCTATTTGACAAATTCCCATCTCTTATTCTCTCACTTTGCAAATATAGCAAAGGCTGGTGGGCCATTTCTACAATAATTTTCTCACCCTGTATATAGCTGCAGAAATTTTTTAGCGCCCATACAGTAGATAAGAGGGCTTTTTCGCAATCGCTAAATTTTATTTCTACTGGGGATAGAGTTTTGTTTGCACAAGCTATGGCTTTGCTTAAATTATCATGCTTTTGGTATAAAACAGCACTCATGCTTACATCTGTGTAACCTGTCTCTAAGAAGGAGAAGTCTCTGAAATGCATACTGGACCTTTTGGAAGGAGAATGCCAGCTTATACTGGTCCTCCTCATGTACCTTTATGGTCCAATATCCCTGTGCACAATCAATGGCAGTGAATAATTTGGATCCCTGCTAGTGATGTCGCAAATTGTTCACTGGCGAATAGTTCACAGAGAACATAGCTTGTTCGCGTTCGCCGCAGTTGGCCGCAGTTTTACCAAGGTCATGCATTTGTATAGGGATAAATAGATCCTCTTTAACTCTCTCAATCCCTGTGAGGTATGGAGCGTGGCCTCCCCCTTAGGGATTTTATGATCCCCCTTGTGGAGAGATATGGTTAATACATCGCCATCTAAGGAAATATTCGCAATCTTTCCAGGCAAAATTTTAAAAGTATTACCATCAGAGCCACTTAAAGGAGTCTGATCATCTATTTGTAAAATAGTGATTTCAGATATAGAGTTATTCCTGAAATGAATCTCCACAGCATCTGGTTTCTCTTCCACCACGTGACAGCTATATCGGATTGCTCATAATTTATTGGCCGTTTTACTTGTGACCAAATTACATTATTTAATCAGTCAATTATGGTGCTTAGTCGCTTCAGGAGATCACTACTAATAATTAAACGATCAGTTGGCAGATCCACTATAATGACAGAGTGTCTTATGACCCTGTTCCCCAGTTTAAATTTTAGCCAGGCCGTACCGTAAACTTTTAGAGAGTCACCCCCAACTCCTATTAGAGAACCATCAAATTCTTATATTTTAGGTTTGTGGGGTGTTAGCTCATTTAGCTGTGTGTAGTACCTGTGGGATAAAATAGTTGCCTGAGACCAAGTATCAATTAATCCCATAATAGGGTTGGAGACTGAATCTTGCAGTTCAGCTAATACATAATATCTCCCTGCAGTTTCTACCATTTCACACATAAAGTTTGTATTATTGTACATCTGTGGGCTTCGCCACATGTTACCTGAATCCGCCATGTTTTCCCGTGCAGAGGGAATTTCATACCTACTGGTCTCCTTTATGACAGGGTTGGCTGGATTCTTGTGTACCGCATCTGTGGAAATTAGGTTAAGAGAGTGCTGCAAAGGAAGAGATTTGTTAATTTTTTCCAGATGAGGTTGCTTGTCATCCCAGCTAAATTGTCCGTTTCCGGTCTGTGGGGAGAGAACATGATTAGTACCATTGATATTTATTATTACATTTTGTATATCTCTCCCCTCCCTCTCAGGTGATACTGCAGTATTTATGACTGTGCCTGTGGTCCACTGCTGACCACTGGCTGTACCCCTAAAAAAGCATTGTTCGGTTGCTGAGCCATAGAAGGTTGACTCATATTAGCGAATTGTTCGCTCAACCGATGTAACTGGGTAAAAAGCATCTACCTGATGGTACAAGTTACCTCTACCCCTGGGGCAATCTCTTGATGCCCCATATTAATGATTCCTGGACCATTGGGATCCCTCAGAATCAGGGCCGCTATTTCTATTTTGGTGTGGTTGCCCCTGGGGTTCAGCTTGTTCAGTATTAGTACTTTGGGGAGCATTATATACTTGGGGTGTCTGGTTACCCTGAGAATATCTTCGCCATCTATTGTATCTACCTTTGCGTGGGTACCAATTATTTGGTGAGTATTCTCTTTGTGAGTAATTATTCACCTGATTATGTCCCCCACTTTGGTTATAGTCTCTCTGCGCCTCAGCCCGTGTAGGGGAAGGGGCAGAGTTAAACCTCTGTGGAGATGGCCTGTTTTGACTGGCCACCTCTGCGTAGGTTTTCTTTTTAGACTCCAAATTGAGGGGGCTAGGTGACACCCTAGTTTCTGCTACAATTTTGGGTTTTGATTCCTTTTTAACCCCCTGCTCACTGGACTGCTGAATAGAGTATAACTTTGTACTCTCTTTGATCAGCCACTCCAATGAGCAGTCCTCATCAAAATCTCTAGCTAAATTCATTTTGATGGGTGTAGGCAGTGCTTCAAAAAATACATTTACAAATTCTGAGCAATCAAATCTGGGATTATCTTCAGCCATACTGTACGCATTTTTCAATTCAGAAAGGAACTCGATGGGACTTTGATTCGCACTACATTTTAAACCATATACCGCTATTTTCGCGGCAGTTTTAGTGCGATGTTGCCCGAATTCTTTCTGCATTGTTGTTTTATCTCACACCAGGAATGAATATTCATATCCTTTAGTGAAGCAAATAATTTGTGATGTTTACTTTCAAATACCCAGGGTAGAAATTACATTTTTAACTGCTCACTTGTAACACTCATTATAGATAAAGCATTTTCAAAGGCCTCTAAGTGGTCAATTATGGAAGTGGACCCCCCTTTGGAAAATGGGCGTACTGTATTCTTTAGGAATTTAATTATTGTGGGGGTGTCATACACTTTATTTGGTACATTACTGGATCTCACTGGGAACTTATTGTTTGAGTTAGGGCGCCTTTCATCTGCCCTATCTTTACTGTGCTGAAATCTTACCTGTGTATTTCTATCTGGGCTGCCTGAGAATCTAGCCCCCCTTTCTGACCCATTATAGTAACTACCCTCTTCATCTGCAGCGTAATAATCTTCTGGTCCCCCAGAGTTAGGTAATTGCCTAGGGGAAAAAGTTACCTCTGGGCCTAAATTAGGGCTATAGTTTGGGTATCTTTGTCTATCCTCCCGCCTGGTATCTTGAAACTCATTTCTGTCCCAGTCCGTATAACTGCTAATTTGTCTCTTTAATTTATCTATTTCCTGTTCATACCCTTTTTCAGTCTCACAATATCTAGCTCTTAAATCTTTATTTTCATCTTGGCATTTTTCCTATTCTTCTTCGAAAGCTTGAAATTCAGCCACTAATTTCTGATTATATTTATTTAATTCAGAAGCCTTTTGGCTAGCTTCGAAAACCTCTACCTTTGGCTGATAAAAGCTTCTTTAAACTCTTTTAATGAATAATTTTCAACCCTTAGCCGTCCTAATTGTCTGTCCTGTCCTGCCATTTGGTTAGACATCTCACAGCTCAAATACATTAGGATCGGCCAAGTTTAAAAAATTAATTCATCATGCTCGCTAAATTCCGTGCATTTATTAAGTTGCAGTAACATTTGGTATAATTCCCCATCTTCAAACCACATATCTCTAACTAAATCTTTGGCCTTATCTTTACACCCCTTAATATACATGGAGATATCATCCCCAATATCAAGTCTAGTCATGATGTGGTTCATGGCTTCTAATTTGAGAGTTTTTTCCTGAACCACTTCATTGACAGAGGACCTTGGGGAGGGCACAAATTCATCTTGTACAGAAACGCTAGCATTACTTTTTGCTGAAGACATCGTTATCCTAGTGTTGTACTTAATAAGATAAAAAGGCTAATACAATTTTGACCAATAAGAGAGAGAAAAAAAAAAGAAAAAATATATCTTCAAAATATCAATATCAATTTTGAAATATGACAAAATTAATATTTTTGATTAATTTTGAAATATGAAAAAATTATATTTGTATGAATTTTGAAATATGAAAAATGAATATTTTTATGAATTTTGAAATATGAAACACTATTTTTTTTAAATTAATTTTGAAATATGAAAAATTTATATTTTTAGGAATTTTGAAATATGAAAAAATAATATGTTTATGAATTTTGAAATATGAAAAATTTATATTTTTGATTAACTGTGAAATATGAAAAATCAATATTTTTATTAATTTTTCAAAACATTAATTCTTAATAATATTTCAAAATATTAACCCCTTAAGGACCAAGGCCATTTTTCAATTTCTATCCCTTAAGGACCAGGACTATTTTTACATTTCTGCGGTGTTTGTGTTTAGCTGTAATTTTCCTCTTATTCATTTACTGTACCCATACATATTATATACTGTTTTTCTCGCCACTAAATGGACTTTCTAAACATACCATTATTTTCATCATATCTTATAATTTATTATTAAAAATATTATAAAATATGAGGAAAAAATGGAAAAAAACACACTTTTTCTAACTTTGACCTCCAAAATCTGTTACACATCTACAACCACCAAAAATCACCCATGCTAAATAGTTTCTAAATTTTGTTCTGAGTTTAGAAATACCCAATGTTAACACGTTCTTTGCTTTTTTTGCAAGTTATAGGGCAATAAGTACAAGAAGCACTTTGCTATTTCAAAACCATTTTTTTCAAAATGAGCGCAAGTTACATAGGAACCCTGATATCTGTCAGGAATACCTGAATATCGCTTGACATGTATATATATTTTTTTTTAGAAGACATCCCAAAGTATTGATCTAGGCCCATTTTGGCATATTTCATGCCACCATTTCACCGCCAAATGCGATCAAATAAAAAAAATTGTTTACTTTTTCACAAATTTTTTCACAAACTTTAGGTTTCTCACAGAAATTATTTACAAACAACTTATGCAATTATGGCATAAATGGTTGTAAATGCTTCTCTGGGATCCCCTTTGTTCAGAAATAGCAGACTTATATGGCTTTGGCATTGCTTTTTGGTAATTAGAAGGCTGCTAAATGCCACTGTGCACCACACGTGTTGTATGCCCAGCAGTGAAGGGGTTAATTAGGGAACATGTAGGGAGCTTGTAGAGTTAATTTTAGCTTTAGTGTAGAGTAGTAGACAACCCAAAGTATTGATCTAGGCCCATTTTGGTATATTTAATGCCACCATTTCACCGCCAAATGCGATCAAATTTTAAAAAACTTAAATTTTTTCGCAATTTTAGGTTTCTCACTGAAATTATTTACAAACAGCTTGTGCAATTATGGCAAATGGTTGTAAATGCTTCTCTGGGATCCCCTTTGTTCAGAAATAGCAGAAATATATGGCTTTGGCGATGCTTTTTGGTAATTAGAAGGCTGCTAAATGCTGCTGCACATCACACGTGTATTATGTCTAGCAGTGAAGGGGTTAATTAGGGATCTTGTAGGGAACTTGCAGGGTTAATTTTAACTTTAGTGTAGAGATCAGCCTCCCACCTGACACATCAGACCCCCTGATCCCTCCCAAACAGCTCTCTCCCCTCCCCACCCCACAATTGTCCCCGCCATCTTAAGTACTGGCAGAAAGTCTGCCAGTACTAAAATAAAAGGTATCTTTTTTTTTTTTAGCATATTTACATATGCTGCTGTGTAGGATCCCCCTTAGCCCCAAACCTCCCTGATCCCCCCCAAAAAAGCTCTCTAACCTTCCCCCTCTACATTATTGGGAGC
Source organism: Bombina bombina (assembly GCF_027579735.1). Taxonomy (NCBI): domain Eukaryota; kingdom Metazoa; phylum Chordata; class Amphibia; order Anura; family Bombinatoridae; genus Bombina; species Bombina bombina. Next base: position 613,132,316 of record NC_069505.1, on the reverse strand, counting down.
CATCTTGGGTACTGGCAGCTGTCTGCCAGTACCCAGTTTACAAAAAAAAAATATTTTTTATTTTTTCCCCCACTTTTCTGTAGTGTAGCTTCCCCCCCAAAACTAAACCCCCACCCCCTCCAAGATCACTTCGATTATTTAGATTAAATTATGTATGCCCCCCTCTCTCCCTCTAAATTTAAACAAACTCTATTAGTGTAATGGTTCCCACCCGCTTCCTCCCTGTGCACGCGAGTCCCCCGTGCATGCGTCCGTGTGCACCCCCAGCGATCCCGCCCATGATCCCGCCCACCTCTGCACTCCGTAATCCACCAATGGCCGCCCACCCGCCTCCCACGTCGGCTCCCACCCACCAACGATTGCGGCCTTTGATGTCCGGTGCAGAGAGGGCCACAGAGTGGCTCTCTCTACATCGGATGGGGTAAAATGTTATTGCAGTGATGCCTCGATATCGAGGCATCACTGCAATAACCGGAAAGCGGCTGGAAGCGATCAGGATCGCTTCCAGCCGCTTTCAACCCCAACGTCGTACAGGGTAGGTCGCTGGTCTTTAAAGACCAGTTTGTGCAAGACGTACCCTGTACGACATATGTCGTTAAGGGGTTAATATTAATCTTGAACATGAAAATCAATATTTAAATTTTCAAAAAAAATTCTTCTATATTTTTAAAATATCAATTCGAAATATGAAAAAAAAATTCTCTTCTATAATAATTTCTATTTACCACAAATATACTATATCAATATGATAAATATTTATAATATCTCACGCAATGCCTCCATATAATATGTCAGTATTAGTGATGTCGCGAATAGTTCGCCGGCGAATAGTTCCCGGCGAACATAGCTTGTTCGCGTTCCCTGCAGCGGGCGAACATATGCGATGTTCGATCTGCCCCCTATTAGTCATCATTGAGTAATACTTTGACCCTGTACCTCACAGTCAGCAGACACATTACAGCCAATCAGCAGCAGACCCTCCCTCCCAGACCCTCCTACCTCCTGGACAGCATCCATTTTAGATTCATTTGGAAGCTGCATTCTTAGAGAAAGGAGGGACAGTGTAGCTGCTGCTGATTTAATAGGGAAATCGATAGCTAGGCTAGTTTATTCAGTGTCCACTACAGTCCTGAAGGACTCATCTGATCTCTGCTGTATGGACAGCACCCCAAAAAGCCCTTTTTAGGGCTGTTTTTTTTTTTTTTTCCTGTGTAATCTAATTGCAGTTGCCTGCCTGCCAGCGTGTGTGTCAGGCTCACAGCGTATACTGTGCCCACTTGCCCAGTGCCACCACTCATGGTGTAACAGTAGTGTAGATTCATTGTTAAATAATAGCAGTCAGTTTCCTTCACACGTGGGCGTTTCAGTGCCTGCCTGCCAGGGCACAGTGTCACCCCAGTGCAACTCATATCTGGTGTAACAGTAGTGTAGATGTAAAAAAAACAACACTTTTTTGACTGTGTTAAATAATAGCAGTCAGTTTCCTTCACACGTGTGCGTTTCAGTGCCTGCCTGCCAGGGCACAGTGTCACCCCAGTGCAACTCATATCTGGTGTAACAGTAGTGTAGATTTAAAAAAACAACACTTTTTTGACTGTGTTAAATAATAGCAGTCAGTTTCCTTCACACATGTGCGTTTCCGTGCCTGCCTGCCAGGGCACAGTGTCACCCCAGTGCAACTCATATCTGGTGTAACAGTAGTGTACATTTAAAAAAAACATATTATAAATGTGTTAGTTATGCAAAACTGGGAAATGGGTAATAAAGGGATTATCTATCTTTTAAAACAATAAAAATTCTGGTGTAGACTGTCCCTTTAAACAGGGAGTTTGGTCTGTCACTGTGAAGCGGGCGTAACCCTTACACTACCTGATCGATACATCATACCTGATGTTTTAAAGCACGTTATTCCAAACAATTTAGGAATGTTAGGTGAATTATGCCCTTTATGGATTAAAACCAGAATCTGCATCAACTATGTAATTTTCCATGGGAGTTTTGCCATGGATCCCCCTCCGGCATGCCACAGTCCAGGTGTTAGTCCCCTTGAAACAACTTTTCCATCACTATTGTGGCCAGAAAGAGTCCCTGTGGGTTTTAAAATTTGCCTGCCTATTGAAGTCAATGGCGGTTCGCAGGTTCGCGAACAGTTGTGGAAGTTCGCGTCCGCCGTTCGCAAATCCAAATTTTTATGTTCGCGACATCACTAGTCAGTATATTTATAAGAATCCTAGCAGTACTTTCCAAGCAATATGTGAGTATAGGGCAGGGTTATAACTTGATATATTTAACAATCTTTCTTTAAACTAAAACCACAATCCAATATGCATATACTAATACAATAAAATTAATATAAATACCTGAGTTCTTTTTATTAGTAAATATTTATGAGCACATTGATATATATATATTTGTAAGAATTAGAATATGAGTCAATATTATATGCGTTTAAAACCATTCAAATAGGCTGTGCAACATTCAAAAAAGTCTACCTTATTCACAGTAAAATTTTACCCAGTTAATACAATGAGATTCCAAGATCCTTAACAGCTAAACACCCAAGCAATACAATTCTAATAATGCTTATTTAAACAGTAGGACAGTCTATATACTCTAATTTAAACACTAGAAGTTATATATATATATTATTTATGCAAAAACCCAATTCTGAGTTATAACTACATATTTGCACAGATCAACAACTTAAAATTTAGGATTAGTTCAACCATACACAGGCTGAATTTAAGCTAAAATATACACTGCTCTTTATAAATTTCTCAACTATACTTTAAACTACAGCTATTATGCATATATCTGTGTTAAGATATTAATTGCAAACCTCTTTCTTTTAATATATATATATATATATATATATATATATATATGTATATATATATATATATATATATATATATATATACGTTACCAAAATGACCAAAATTGATAGTTCAGTTATCAAGAACTTCTTGTTTCATCTCAGAAGACATATAAGTAAATTTTGCAATCAATGAGAAAGGTAGATCAGCTTGCTCAGAATGAATGTATTTCAAACGCCCAGCAGTAGATCATTCAAGTCAGCAATCTGTGTCTGTCCTTTTCTCTCTCCTGCTTAATACTTATATAAGTTTTCACTCATTTATGAAACCATGGGGCGTCCCTATGAGATCTGACCATCCCATTGGTTAGATAGGATGTCTATTTGGATTGGCCCTCGGTCACCATGGAAACGCATCTTCTAACAGCTAAATCTTTTAACTGTCATACCGGGTTCCGGCCCTCGGGTGGCAGCAGACGCACACAAACAGATTCATCTGAACATTTCTAACAGTGAAAAAGATGATTTCTTTAAAATATGTAATAACTGACATAATTTATTGCATGAACCCCTCACAATATCAATCACAGATGGGGTAGTATTATATCACCTCTCTGATCATTTTGATATGAAACATCATGTGTCTAACATTATATTATATAAAAATAAGTATATTGTTAATTTAATTTTCCCTATTAAACATATTATAATTTATTGCATTAGTAGATTTTTCTTGTTAGCATTTATATTTCATTTAGCCTAACTGAAAATTTATACTTTGATATCAGATACCAATATTGTATAGCCATATCACATCAAAATGACTTCCATTTATCCATCTCATTATATTTCAGGAGATGTATTTAAAATTTTATAAACATTTAGTGCACAATCATATGATATGACTTATTTCATTCAATGTATCCATTGTGTATATGTCATCTTTTGGCTCCATCTGGAAAAACAGGAAAGTATGTTATGTATATATTTTAATCATGGTATTATTAAAATTGTTATTTAATCTATAATTATTCTGAATTTATCTCCTATATATATATGCAATGCAGCAATTATTTATTTAATATAATATGTTTCAGTTCAACATATATATACATATATGGGTTATTTGAATTATTTCAAACATACTTGAAACTACTGGCATCATTCCTCTTGCAAAAAAAAAAATGTATTTATTTTTATTTGTGTCATCTTCCCCCCAGCCGTATGTCTGCTAGCACATGTCTTCCTTCGAAATCACAAAGATTTAGGTGACAAATTCCAGAGGTCCCTTGAGCACATCCTCCACTCAAAACACAGACTATTTACTCTAAATAATCGAGGGGTTTCCTGTAATTTCAGTACTATGCTTATCCAGCTATTTAGATTTTATCCTCTCTCTCATCACCAAATGTCTTAGAGCCATAAAACTCTGCACATATAGTCAAATGAACATGGTCACTGAGTTACAGTTCCTTTAGGAAAATGTTTGTGTGCTTGACACAGCAGGAGGGTGTGCTTCAAAGCTATGCTAACTTTCAATCATGATAAACGTGCATTCACCCAGCTAAAACCATCTGGTAGGGGGTGGGGACCCACAGTGGATTAGAAGCTGTTGTCAACAATGTCATGTTCAATTAATCCTGTGGTCTCATCTACCATATACAGTGTATATATATATATATATATATATATATATATATATATATATAAAACTATATATATATATATATATATATATATACATACATATATATATATATATGTATACATATGTGATTTTCATCATAATTTTCATATACTCTAACAACTTGATGGGACACGCATAAGGCTATCCTAATGAAACAGTAACATGTAATATGTGTAGACTTGATGGGACATGCATAAGGCTATCCTAAGGAAAAAGTAACATGTAATATGGGTAGACTTGATGGGACATGCATAAGGCTATCCTAAGGAAACAGTAACATGTACTATGGGTAGACTTGATGGGACATGCATAAGGCTATCCTAAGTAATAAGTAACATTTAATATGTGTAGACTTGATGGGACACACATAAGGCTATCCTATGGAAACAGTAACATGTAATATGGGTAGACTTGATGGGGCATGCATAAGGCTATCCTAAGGAAACAGTAACATGTACTATGGGTAGACTTGATGGGACATGCATAAGGCTATCCTAAGGAAAGAGTAACATGTAATATAGGTAGACTTGATGGGACATGCATAAGGCTATCCCAAAGAAACAGTAACATGTAAAATGGGTAGACTTGATGGGACATACATAATGCTATCCTTAGAAAACACTAACATGTAATATGTGCCGACTTGATCGGAGATACATAAGGCTATCCTTAGAAAACAGTAACATGTAATATGTGTAGACTTGATGGGACATACATAAGGCTATCCTAAGTAATAAGTAACATGTAATATGGGACTTGATGGGCTATTTTGGTTCTTATCTACCATCAAATTCTATCGGCTAGATTACGAGTTTTTGTCGGTAATGGTGTGCGGTGCTAACGCTCCTTTTTTTCTCAACACTCACTTTAGACAGCGCTGGTATTACAAGTTCTCTGAAAGCCGGCGTTAGCCTCAGAAAAGTGAGCGTTGGGCAAAATTAAGCTCCACATCTCACTGTAATACCAGCTTACGGTAGCGGTAAGCTGGCAAAACGTGCTCATGCACGATTTCCCCATAGGAAACAATGGGGCTGAGATGGCTGAAAAAAACCCTGCAAAAAAGCAGCGTTCAGCTCTTAACGCAGCCCCATTGATTCCTATGGGGAAATACTTTTTATGTCTACACCTAACACCCTAACATGAACCCCAAGTCTAAACACCTCTAATCTTACACTTATTAACCCCTAATCTGCCGCCCCCGACATCGCCGACACCTGCATTATATTATTAACCACTAATCTTCCGCCCCCAACGTCGCCGCCAGTATAATAAATATATTAACCCCTAAATCTAAGTCTAACTCTAACCCTAAACCCCCCAACTTAAATATAATTTAAATAAATCTAAATAAAATTACTACAATTAACTACATTTTTCCTATTTAAAACTAAATACCTATAAAATAAACCCTAAGGCCTAGATTTGGAGTTTTGTCGGTAACGACCCGCGTAGCTAACGCTGGCTTTTTTCTGGCCGCACCATAAAAATAACTCTGGTATTGAGAGTCCACAAAAAGGCTGCGTTAGGCTCCAAAAAAGGAGCGTAGAGCATTTTTAACGCAGCTTCAACTCTCGATACCAGAGTTGCTTACGCAAGCGGCCAGCCTCAAAAACGTGCTCGTGCACGATTCCCCCATAGGAAACAATGGGGCTGTTTGAGCTGAAAAAAAAACCTAACACCTGCAAAAAAGCCGCGTTCAGCTCTTAACGCAGCCCCATTGTTTGCTATGGGGAAACACTTCCTACGTCAGCACCTAACACCCTAACATGTACCCCGAGTCTAAACACCCCTAACCTTACACTTATTAACCCCTAATCTGCCGCCCCCGCTATCGCTGACCCCTGCATATTATTTTTAACCCCTAATCTGCCGCTCCGTAAACCGCCGCTACATACATTATCCTTATGTACCCCTAATCTGCTGACCCTAACACCGCCGACCCCTATATTATATTTATTAACCCCTAATCTGCCCCCCACAACGTTGCCTCCACCTAACTACACTTATTAACCCCTAATCTGCCGAGCGGACCTGAGCGCTACTATAATAAAGTTATTAACCCCTAATCCGCCTCACTAACCCTATAATAAATAGTATTAACCCCTAATCTGCCCTCCCTAACATCGCCGACACCTAACTTCAAACATTAACCCCTAATCTGCCGACCGGAGCTCACCGCTACTATAATAAATGTATTAACCCCTAAAGCTAAGTCTAACCCTAACACTAACACCCCCCTAAGTTAAATATTATTTTTATCTAACGAAATTAATTAACTCTTATTAAATAAATTATTCCTATTTAAATCTAAATACTTACCTGTAAAATAAATCCTAATATAGCTACAATATAAATTATAATTACATTGTAGCTATTTTAGGATTAATATTTATTTTACAGGCAACTTTGTAATTATTTTAACCAGGTACAATAGCTATTAAATAGTTAAGAACTATTTAATAGTTACCTAGTTAAAATAATAACAAAATTACCTGTAAAATAAATCCTAACCTAAGTTACAAATAAACCTAACACTATACTATCATTAAATTAATTAAATAAAATACCTACAATTACCTACAATTAAACCTAACACTACACTATCAATAAATTAATTAAATACAATACCTACAAATAACTACATTGAAATAAACTAACTAAAGTACAAAAAATAAAAAAGAACTAAGTTACAAAAAATAAAAAAATATTTACAAACATAAGAAAAATATTACAACAATTTTAAACTAATTACACCTACTCTAAGCCCCCTAATAAAATAACAAAGACCCCCAAAATAACAAAATGCCCTACCCTATTCTAAATTACTACATTTCAAAGCTCTTTTACCTTACCAGCCCTGAACAGGGCCCTTTGCGGGGCATGCCCCAAGAAATTCAGCTCTTTTGCCTGTAAAAAAAACCATACAATACCCCCCCCAACATTACAACCCACCACCCACATACCCCTAATCTAACCCAAACCCCCCTTAAATAAACCTAACACTAAGCCCCTGAAGATCTTCCTACCTTGTCTTCACCCTACCAGGTTCACCGATCCGTCCTGAAGAGCTCCTCCGGTGTCCTGATCCAAGCCCAAGCGGGGGGCTGAAGAGGTCCTTGATCCGGCTGAAGTCTTCATCCAAGCGGGAGCTGAAGAGGTCCATGATCCGGATGAAGTCTTCTATCAACGGCATCTTCAATCTTCTTTCTTCCGGATCCATCTTGCAGACCTCCGACGCGGAACATCCTCTTCTCCCGACGTCTACTAGCCGAATGACGGTTCCTTTAAGGGACGTCATCCAAGATGGCGTCCCTCGAATTCCGATTGGCTGATAGGATTCTATCAGCCAATCGGAATTAAGGTAGGAATATTCTGATTGGCTGATGGAATCAGCCAATCAGAATCAAGTTCAATCCAATTGGCTGATTCGATCGGCCAATCAGATTGAGCTTGCATTCTATTGGCTGTTCTGATCAGCCAATAGAATGCAAGCTCAGTCTGATTGGCTGATTGGATCAGCCAATCGGATTGATCTTGATTCTGATTGGCTGATTCCATCAGCCAATCAAAATATTCCTACCTTAATTCCGATTGGCTGATAGAATCCGATCAGCCAATCGGAATTCGAGGGACGCCATCTTGGATGACGTCCCTTAAAGGAACCGTCATTAAGCTAGTAGGCGTCGGGAGAAGAGGATGTTCCGCGTCGGAGGTCTGCAAGATGGATCCGGAAGAAAGAAGATTGAAGATGCCGTTGATAGAAGACTTCATCCGGATCATGGACCTCTTCAGCTCCCGCTTGGATGAAGACTTCAGCCGGATCATGGACCTCTTCAGCCCCCCGCTTGGGCTTGGATCAGGACATCGGAGGAGCTCTTCAGGATGGATCGGTGAACCTGGTAGGGTGAAGACAAGGTAGGAAGATCTTCAGGGGCTTAGTGTTAGGTTTATTTAAGGGGGGTTTGGGTTAGATTAGGGGTATGTGGGTGGTGGGTTGTAATGTTGGGGGGGGGTATTGTATGTTTTTTTTTACAGGCAAAAGAGCTGAATTTCTTGGGGCATGCCCCGCAAAGGGCCCTGTTCAGGGCTGGTAAGGTAAAAGAGCTTTGAACTTTAGTAATTTAGAATAGGGTAGGGCATTTTTTATTTTGGGGGTCTTTGTTATTTTATTAGGGGGCTTAGAGTAAGTGTAATTAGTTTAAAATTGTTGTAATATTTTTCTTATGTTTGTAAATATTTTTTTATTTTTTGTAACTTAGTTCTTTTTTATTTTTTGTACTTTAGTTAGTTTATTTCATTGTAGTTATTTGTAGGAATTGTATTTAATTTATTTATTGATAGTGTAGTGTTAGGTTTAATTGTAGGTAATTGTAGGTATTTTATTTAATTAATTTAATGATAGTATAGTGTTAGGTTTAATTGTAACTTAGGTTAGGATTTATTTTACAGGTAATTTTGTTATTATTTTAACTAGGTAACTATTAAATAGTTCTTAACTATTTAATAGCTATTGTACCTGGTTAAAATAATTACAAAGTTGCCTGAAAAATAAATATTAATCCTAAAATAGCTACAATGTAATTATAATTTATATTGTAGCTATATTAGGATTTATTTTACAGGTAAGTATTTAGCTTTAAATAGGAATAATTTATTTAATAAGAGTTAATTAATTTCGTTAGATAAAAATTATATTTAATTTAGGGGGGTGTTAGTGTTAGGGTTAGACTTAGCTTTAGGGGTTAATACATTTATTAGAATAGCGGTGAGCTCCGGTCGGCAGATTAGGGGTTAATGTTTGAAGTTAGGTGTCGGCGATGTTAGGGAGGGCAGATTAGGGGTTAATACTATTTATTATAGGGTTAGTGATGCGGATTAGGGGTTAATAACTTTATAATAGTAGCGGTGCGGTCCGCTCTGCAGATTAGGGGTTAATAAGTGTAGGCAGGTGGAGGCGACGTTGTGGGGGGCAGATTAGGGGTTAATAAATATAATATAGGGGTCGGCGGTGTTAGGGGCAGCAGATTAGGGGTACATAGCTATAATGTAGGTGGCGGCGCTTTGCGGTCGGCAGATTAGGGGTTAATTATTGTAGGTAGCTGGCGGCGACGTTGTGGGGGGGCAGATTAGGGGTTAATAAATATAATACAGGGGTCGGCGGTGTTAGGGGCAGCAGATTAGGGGTACATAAGTATAACGTAGGTGGCGGCCGGCAGATTAGGGGTTAAAAAATTTAATTGAGTGGCGGCGATGTGGGGGGGGCCTCAGTTTAGGGGTACATAGGTAGTTTATGGGTGTTAGTGTACTTTAGAGTACAGTAGTTAAGAGCTTTATGAACCGGCGTTAGCCCAGAAAGCTCTTAACTACTGACTTTTTTCCTGCGGCTGGAGTTTTGTCGTTAGATGTCTAACGCTCACTTCAGCCACGACTCTAAATACCGGAGTTAGAAAGATCCCATTGAAAAGATAGGATACGCAATTTACGTAAGGGGATCTGCGGTATGGAAAAGTCGCGGCTGAAAAGTGAGCGTTAGACCCTATTTTGAGTGACTCCAAATACCGGAGTTAGCCTAAAACCAGCGTTAGGAGCCTCTAACGCTGGTTTTCACGGCTAACGCCAAACTCCAAATCTAGGCCTAAGATAGCTACAATATAATTAATAATTACATTGTAGCTATTTTAGGATTTATTTTTATTTTACAGGCAACTTTGTATTTATTTTAACTAGGTACAATAGTTATTAAATAGTTATTAACCATTTAATAACTTCCTAGTTAAAATAAGTACAAATTTACCTGTAAAATAAACCCTAACCTAAGTTACAATTACACCTAACACTACACTATAATTAAATTAATTACCTAAACGAACTACAATTAATTACAATTAAATTAAATAAACTAAAGTAACGGAAAACCCCCCCCACTAAATTACAGAAAATATTAAAATAATTACAAGAATTTTAAACTAATTACACCTAATCTAATCCCCCTAATAAAATAAAAAAGCCCCCCCAAAATAATAAAAATCCCTACCCTATTCTAAATTACAAATAGACCTTAAAAGTAATCAGCTCTTTTACCTGTAAAAAAAAATACAATACCCCCCAACATTAAAACCCACCACCCACACACCCAACCCTACTCTAAAACCCACCCAATCCCCCCTTAATAAAACCTAACACTAACCCCTTGAAGATCACCCTACCTTGAGATGTCGTCACCCAGCTGGGCACAAGTGGTCCTCCAGACGGGCAGAAGTCTTCATCCGATCCGGGCAGAAGAGGACCTACAGACGTCCAGAAGTCTTCATCCAGGCGGCATCTTCTATCTTCATCCATCCGGAGCGGGTCCATCTTCAATCCAGCCGACGCAGAGCATCCTCTTCAAACGAAGTCCAACTGAAGAATGAAGGTTCCTTTAAATGACGTCATCCAAGATGGCTTCCCTTGAATTCCACTTGGCTAATAGGATTCTATCAGCCAATCGGAATTAAGGTAGGAAAAATCCTATTGGCTGATGCAATCAGCCAATAGGATTGAGCTCGCATTCTATTGGCTGTTCCAATCAGCCAATAGAATGCGAGCTCAATCCTATTGGCTGATTGCATCAGCCAATAGGATTTTTCATACCTTAATTCAGATTGGCTGATAGAATCCTATCAGCCAATCGGAATTCAAGGGATGCCATCTTGGATGACGTTATTTAAAGGAACCTTCATTCTTCAGTTGGACTTCATTTGAAGAGGATGCCCCACCTCGGCTGGATTGAAGATGGACCAGCTCCGCTCCGGATGGATGAAGATAGAAGATGCCGCCTGGATGAAGATTTCTGGACATCTGGAGGTCCTCTTCTGCCCGTCTGGAGGACCACTTGTGCCCGGCTGGGTGAAGACGTCTCAAGGTAGGGTGATCTTCAAGGGGTTAGTGTTAGGTTTTATTAAGGGGGGGTTGGGTGGGTTTTAGAGTAGGGTTGGGTGTGTGGGTGGTGGGTTTTAATGTTGGGGGGGTATTGTATTTTTTTTACAGGTAAAAGAGCTGATTACTTTGGGGCAATGCCCTGCAAAAGGTCCTTTTAAGGGCTATTTGTAATTTAGTATAGGGTAGGGATTTTTATTATTTGGGGGGTCTTTTTATTTTATTAGGGGGATTAGATTAGGTGTAATTAGTTTAAAATTCTTGTAATTATTTTATTATTTTCTGTAATTTAGTGGGGTTTTTTTTTCGTACTTTAGTTTATTTAATTTAATTGTAATTAATTAGAGGTTAGCTTAGGTAATTAATTTAATTATAGTGTAGTGTTAGGTATAATTGTAACTTAGGTTAGGTTTTATTTTAAAGGTAAATTTGTACTTATTTTAACTAGGAAGTTATTAAATAGTTAATAACTATTTAATAACTATTGTACCTAGTTAAAATAAATACAAAGTTGCAAATATTGTAGCTATCTTAGGGTTTATTTTATAGGTAAGTATTTAGTTTTAAATATGAATAATTTATTTAATTGTAGTTATTTTATTTAGATGTATTTAAATTATATATAGTTAGGGGGTTAGGGTTATGTTTAAACTTAGGTTTAGGGATTAATACATTTAATATAGTAGCGGCGACGTTGGGGGCGGCAGATTATGGATAAATAAATGTAGGTAGGTGTCGGCGATGTTAGGGACGGCAGATTAGGGGTTAATAAAATTTAACTAATGATTGCAAGGCAGGAATGCGGCGGTTTAGGGGTTAATATATTTATTAAATTGGCGGCGATGTCCGGTCGGCAGATTAGGGGTTAAATGTTTAATTTTAGTGTTTGTGAGGTGGGGGGGGGGGCTCGGTTTAGGGGTTAATAGGTAGTTTATGGGTGTTAGTGTACTTTTTAGCACTTTAGTTAAGAGTTTTATGTTACGGCGTTAGCCCATAAAAACTCTAAACTACTGACTTTTAAATGCGGTAGGAGTCTTGACAGGAGAGGGTGTACCGCTCACTTTTTCCAAGACTCGTAATACCGGCGTTAGGTAAATCCCATTGAAAAGATAGGATACGCAATTGACGTAAGGGGATTTGTGGTATGTTAAAATCACGGAAAAAAAGTGAGTGGTACACCTGTACCTGCCTGACTCGTAATACCAGTGGGAGTTAAAAAGCAGCATTGGGACCCCTCAACGCTGCTTTTTTAGGCTAACGCAAGACTCGTAATCTAGGCGTAAGTTTCTATGTTTATTAATGTCTGTAAATACATATATACACATATAAACACATAAATACACACACACATATAAACATATATATAAGTGCATTGGAGCCCTTTGCCGTTAAGTAGAAGAAAACATGTAAAATCATATTCATGAAATATACATATTTAAATGTTGTGTTTGAGCATATTATAATATGTGATCGGGTACGTGCATTTGAAAATATGTGATCATGTTTGCACGCGAATAAGGTTTTTTTTCCAATTTTTTTTTCTATTGACTTCTATGGGGGAATAGGTTATTGTTTGCACAAGTCTAATTGCGCTAGAAGTAAGCTGTTTTTAACTTTTTATTAATAACAGCGCAATGTGACAAACGCAAAAAGTTTAATTCTATTGCAATTAGTGCTATAGTGGTAGAGGTAAATATGCTCCACTTGTAATCCCGCCCATTGTAAGTAGCAAAATTTGCAGTTGGTCACTGGACAACCTCTTAGCAACCCCAATTTGAAGACGCCCATTGACAGCTTCACACTTTACTAAGTGCCAAAACCAGCAACACCTATAAGTCTGATAATATATCATTTGCATAAGCTTGCCTAAACACAAAGCAAAAGGATAGTGATATATAAAAAAAATATATTCTGTCTCAATTATGGACAGTTGTATTAGAAAATGACTCACATAATGCATTACTTTTATTTATGATTCAGTAATTCAATTAAAGGGACATTATACACTTTTTTTCCCTTGCATAATTGTTTTGTAGATGATCTATTTATATAGCCAATAAAGTTTTTTTTTTTTTTTTTAAATGGATAGTTTTGCTTATTTTTAAATAACATTGCTCTGATTTTTAGACTCCTAACCAAGCCCCAAAGTTTTAGGAGAATACCGACGTATACCTACTACAGCTTGCTTCTGTTTGTGTAAATGTTTTTTCTATGCAAAGGAAGGGGGAGGGGGAGTTTCTGATATTTCCCACTTGCAGGGGATGTTCCAGTAACCTTTTAAACAGAGCTAAACTGGAAGCTTCTAGGTAAATTTTTAAATGGTTTTATACTGGATTTTTAGATCAGTATCTGTGCATAGTATTCTTTATATTAGTGTCTATTACATGCAGTTATATGAAAATTGGTGTATACTGTCCCTTTAAGTAAACTTTTTGTGCTCATTGGGTTGCGCTGGTATTATGAGTTAAAAGTAATTGTTATCTCTCCTGCTAACCCGTTGAGCACAAACAGCTTACTTCTAGCGCAATTATACTGTGGCGCAAACAATAGCCTCTTCCCCATAGAAGTCAATGGTGAAAAAAGTGGGAAAAAAACCTAACATTCGACTTGTGTCCAAACACGATAGCATATTTTCATATGCACGTACCCGATGACATATTCTAATATCAGCAACTCCGATCACATGTTCTAATATGGGCAAGCCAGATTGAATATTCATATATGCACTAACCCGACATGAAATAATGAATATTGCATAAATATGCATTTACATGTTTTAATCTGCCTAACTGTAAAGGTCTCCAATGCATTATATATATATGTCTATATATGTATACATATGTATTTATGTTTTCATATGTGTATATGTCTCTAAATACACATTTAAATATATAAACACATATGTACACATCTATAGACATTTATATACATACATATACATCTGTAGATATGTATAGGTATGTATCTTTGAGCCCTTATAACTTTTATCTTCAATTAAAAAAAAATATATTATATGGTGTTATTATGTGTGTAACTGTACCGTGTAATGTATATTTATTTGATAGTGTTATTATGTGTGTAACTGTACTGTGTAATGTATATTTATTAGATGGTGTTAATATGAGTGTAACTGTACTGTGTAATGTATATTTATTAGATGGTGTTATGTGTGTAACTGTACTTTGTAATGTATATTTATTAGATTGTGTTATTATGTGTGTAACTGTACTGTGTAATGTATATTTAATAGATGTTGTTATTATGAGTGTAACTGTACTGTGTAATGTATTGTTATTAGAAAGTGTTAATATGAGTGTAACTGTACTGTATAATGTATATTTATTAGATAGTGTTATTATGTGTGTAACTGTACTGTGTAATGTATATTTTATTAGATGGTGTTATTATGAGTGTAACTGTACTGGTGTAATGTATATTTATTAGATGGTGTTATTATGTGTGTAACTGTACTGTATAATGTTTATTTATTAGATGGTGTTATTATGAGTGTAACTGTACTGTGTAATGTATATTTATTAGATGGTGTTATTATGAGTGTAACTGTACTGTGTAATGTATATTTATTAGATGATGTTATTATCAGTGTAACTGTTACTGTGTAATGTATATTTATTACGATGGTGTTATTATGAGTGTAACTGTACTGTGTAACTGTATATTTTATTAGATGGAGTTATTATGAGTGTAACTTACTGTGAAATGTATATTTATTAGACAGTGTTATTATGTGTGTAACTGTACTGTGTAATGTATATTTATTAGATAGTCGTTATTATGCGTGTAACTGTACTGTGTAATGTATATTTATTAGATAGTGTTATTATGTGTGTAACTGTACTGTGTAATGTATATTTATTAGATATTGTTATAAGTGTAGCTGTACTGTGTAATGTATATTTATAACATAGTGTTATTATGTATGTAACTTTACTGTGTAATGTATATTTATTAGACAGTGTTATTATGTGTGTAACTGTACTGTGTAATGTATTTTTATTAGATGGTGTTATAATTAGTGTAAATGTACTGTGTAATGTATATTTATTAGATATTGTTATTATGAGTGTAACTGTACTATTGTAATTGTATATTTATTAGACAGTGTTATTATGTGTGTAACTGTACTGTGTAATGTATATTTATTAGATAGTGTTATAATGAGTGTAACTGTACTGTGTAATGCATATTTATTAGATAGTGTTATTATGTGTGTAACTGTACTATGTAATGCATATTTATTAGACAGTGCTAATAAAAGTGTAACTGTACTGTGTATTGTATATTTATTAGATAGTGTTATTATGTGTTTACCTGTACTTTGTAAGGTATATTTATTAGATAGTGTTATTATAAGTGTAACTGTACTGTGTAAGGTATATTTATTAGATAGTGTTATTATAAGTGTAACTGTAATGTGTAAGGTATATTTATTAGACAGTGTTATTAAAGGTGTAAACTGTAATGTGTAATGTATATTTATTAGATAGTGTTATGTTTTTAAACTGTACTGTGTAATGTATATTTATTAGATAGTGTTATTATGTGTGTAAATGTACTGTGTAATGTATATTTATTAGATGGTGTTATTATGAGTGTAACTGTACTGTGTAATGTATATTATTAAATGGTGTTATTATGAGTGTAACTGTACTGTGTAATGTATATGTATTAGATAGTGTTAATATGTGTGTAACTGTACTATGTAATGCATATTTTATAGATGGTGTTATTATGTGTGTAACTGTACTGTGTAAGGTATATTTTATTAGATAATGTTATTATAAGTGTAACTGTACTGTGTAAGGTATATTTATTAGACAGTGTTATTGTATGTGTAACTGTACTGTGTACTGTATATGTATTAGATAGTGTTATTATGAGTGCAACTATACTGTGTAATGTATATTTATTAGATAGTGTTATTATAAGTGTAACTGTACTGTGTAATGTATATTTATTAAATGGTGTTATTATGAGTGTAACTGTACTGTGTAATGTATATTTACTAGATAGTGTTATTATGAGTGTAACTGTACTGTGTAATGTATATTTATTAGATAGTGTTATTATGTGTGTAACTGTACTGTGTAATGTATATTTATTAGATATTGTTATAATAATTGTAGCTGTACTGTGTAATGTATATTTATTAGATAGTGTTATTATGTATGTAACTTTACTGTGTAATGTATATATTATTAGACAGTGTTATTATGTTGTGTAACTGTACTGTGTAAATGTATTTTTATTAGATAGTGTTATAAAGAGTGTAACTGTACTGTGTAATGTATATTTATTAGATATTTTATTATGAGTGTAACTGTACTATGTAATTTATATTTATTAGACAGTGTTATTATGTGTGTAACTGTACTGTGTAATGTATATTTATTAGATGGTGTTATAATGACTGTAACTGTACTGTGTAATGCATATTTATTGTATAGTGTTATTATTTGTGTAACTGTACGGTGTAATGTATATTTATTAGATATTGTTATAATAAGTGTAGCTGTACTGTGTAATGTATATTTATTAGATAGTGTTATGTGTTTAACTGTACTGTGTAATGTATATTTATTACATAGTGTTATTATGTGTGTAACTGTACTGCCTAATGTATATTTATTAGTTGGTGTTATGAGTGTAACTGTACTGTGTAATGTATATTTATTAAATGGTGTTATTATGAGTGTAACTGTACTGTGTAATGTATATTTATTAAATAGTGTTATTATGTGTGTAACTGTACTATGTAATGCATATTTATTAGATGGTGTTATTATGTGTGTAACTGTACTGTGTATGGTATATTTATTAGATAATGTTATTATAAGTGTAACTGTAAACTGTGTAAGGTATATTTATTAGATAGTGTTATTATAAGTGTAACTGTACTGTGTAAGGTATATTTATTAGACAGTGTTATTGTAAGTGTAACTGTACTGTGTAATATATATTTATTAGATGGTTTTATTATGACTGTAACTGTACTGTGTAATGTATATTTATTAAATGGTGTTATTATGAGTGTAACTGTACTGTGTAATGTATATTTATTAGATAGTGTTATTATGTGTGTAACTGTACTATGTAATGCATATTTATTAGATGGTGTTATTATGTGTGTAACTGTACTGTGTAATGTATATTTATTAGATCGTGTTATTATGTGTTTAACTGTACTGTGTAATGTATATTTATTAGATATTGTTATAATAAGTGTAGCTGTACTGTGTAATGTATATTTATTAAATAGTGTTATGTGTTTAACTGTACTGTGTAATGTATATTTATTACATAGTGTTATTATGTGTGTAACTGTACTGCCTAATGTATATTTATTAGTTGGTGTTATGAGTGTAACTGTACTGTGTAATGTATATTTATTAAATGGTGTTATTATGAGTGTAACTGTACTGTGTGTTGTATATTTATTAGATAGTGTTATTATGTGTGTAACTGTACCGTGTCATGTATAATTATTAGATAGTTTTATTATGAGTGAAACTGTACTGTGTAATGTATATTTATTAGATAGTGTTATTATAAGTGTAACTGTACTGTGTAACGTATATTTATTAGATAGTGTTATTATGTGTTTAACTGTACCGTGTAATGTATAATTATTAGATAGTTTTATTATGAGTGAAACTGTACTGTGTAATGTATATTTATTAGATAGTGTTATTATAAGTGTAACTGTACTGTGTAAGGTATATTTATTAGATAGTGTTATTATAAGTGTAACTGTACTGTGTAAGGTATATTTATTAAATGGTGTTATTATGAGTGTAACTGTACTGTGTAATGTATATTTATTAGATAGTGTTATTATGTGTGTAACTGTACTATGTAATGCATATTTATTAGATGGTGTTATTATGTGTGTAACTGTACTGTGTAATGTATATTTATTAGATGGTGTTATTATGACTGTAACTGTACTGTGTAATGTATATTTATTAGATAGTGTTATTATAAGTGTAACTGTACTGTGTAATGTATATTTATTAAATGGTGTTATTATGAGTGTAACTGTACTGTGTAATGTATATTTATTAGATAGTGTTTTTATGTGTGTAGCTGTACTATGTAATGCATATTTATTAGATGGTGTTATTATGTGTGTAACTGTACTGTGTAATGTATATTTATTAGATAGTGTTATTATGTGTTTAACTGTACTGTGTAATGTATGTTTAATTAGACATTGCTAATATACGTGTAACTGTACTGTGTAATGTATATTTATTTGATAGTGTTATTATGAGTGTAACTGTACTTTGTAAGGTATATTTATTTGATAGTGTTATTATAAGTGTAACCGTACTGTGTAAGGTATATTTATTAGATAGTGCTATTATAAGTGTAACTGTACTGTGTAAGGTATATTTATTAGACAGTGTTATTATAAGTGTAACTGTACTGTGTAATGTATATTTATTAGATAGTGTTATTATGTGTTTAACTGTACTGTGTAACGTATATTTATTAGATAGTGTTATTATGTGTGTAACTGTACTATGTAATGTATATTTATTAGTGTTATTATGTGTTTAACTGTACTGTGTAATGTATGTTTATTAGACAGTGCTAATATATGTTTAACTGTACTGTGTAATTTTTTATTTATTAGATAGTCTTATTATGAGTGTAACTGTACTTTGTAAGGTATATTTATTAGATAGTTTTATTATAAGTGTAACTGTACTTTGTATATTATATTTATTATATAATGTTATTATAAGTGTAACTGTACTGTGTAAGGTATATTTATTAGATAGTGTTATTATAAGTGTAACTGTACTGTGTAAGGTATATTTATTAGACAGTGGTGATTATAAGTGTAACTGTACTTTGTAAGATATATTTATTAGATAGTGTTATTATGAGTGTAACTGTACTGTGTAACGTATATTTATTAGATAGTGTTATTATGTGTTTAACTGTACCGTGTAATGTATAATTATTAGATAGTTTTATAATGAGTGAAACTGTACTGTGTAATGTATATTTATTAGATAGTGTTATTATAAGTGTAACTGTACTGTGTAAGGTATATTTATTAGATAGTGTTATTATAAGTGTATCTGTACTGTGTAAGGTATATTTATTAAATGGTGTTATTATGAGTGTAACTGTACTGTGTAATGTATATTTATTAGATAGTGTTATTATGTGTGTAACTGTACTATGTAATGCATATTTATTAGATTGTGTTATTATGTGTGTAACTGTACTGTGTACATGTATATTTATTAGATGGTTGTTATTATGACTGTAACTGTACCTGTGTAATGTATATTTAATAGATAGTGTTATTATAAGTGTAACTGTACTGTGTAATGTATATTTATTAAATGGTGTTATTATGAGTGTAACTGTACTGTGTACTGTATATTTATTAGATAGTGTTTTTTATGTGTGTAACTGTACTATGTAATGCATATTTATTAGATGGTGTTATTATGTGTGTAACTGTACTGTGTAATGTATATTTATTAGATAGTGTTATTATGTATTTAACTGTACTGTGTAATGTATGTTTAATTAGACATTGTTAATATACGTGTAACTGTACTGTGTAATGTATATTTATTTGAATAGTGTTATTATGAGTGTAACTGTACTTTGTAAGTATATTTATTTGATAGTGTTATTATAAGTGTAACACCGTACTGTGAAAGGTAGATATTTATTAGGATAGTGCTATTATAAGTGTAACTGTACTGTGTAAGGTATATTTATTAGACAGTGTTATTATAAGTGTAACTGTACTGTGTAATGTATATTTATTAGATAGTGTTATCATGTGTTTAACTGTACTGTGTAACGTATATTTATTAGATAGTGTTATTATGTGTGTAACTGTACTATGTAATGTATATTTATTAGTGTTATTATGTGTTTAACTGTACTGTGTAATGTATGTTTATTAGACAGTGCTAATATATGTTTAACTGTACTGTGTAATTTTTTATTTATTAGATAGTGTTATTATGAGTGTAACTGTACTTTGTAAGGTATATTTATTAGATAGTTTTATTATAAGTGTAACTGTACTTTGTATAGAATATTTATTAGATAGTGTTATTATAAGTGTAACTGTACTGTGTAAGGTATATTTATTAGATAGTGTTATTATAAGTGTAACTGTACTGTGTAAGGAATATTAATTAGACAGTGTGATTATAAGTGTAACTGTACTTTGTAAGATATATTTATTAGATATTGTTAATATGAGTGTAACTGTACTGTGTTATGTAAATGTATTAGATAGTATTATTATGAGTGTAACTGTACTGTGTAATGTATGTTTATTAGATAGTGTTATTATGTGTGTAACTGTACTGTGTAATGTATATTTATTAAATGGTGTTATTATGAGTGTAACTGTACTGTGCAATGTATGTTTATTAGATAGTGTTATTATGTGTGTAGCTGTACTATGTAATGCATATTTATTAGATGGTGTTATTATGTGTGTAACTGTACTGTGTAATGTATATTTATTAGATGGTGTTATTATGTGTGTAACTGTACTATGTAATGCATATTTATTAGATGGTGTTATTATGTGTGTAACTGTACTGTGTAATTTATATTTATTAAATGGTGTTATTATGAGTGTAACTGTTCTGTGTAATGTATATTTATTAGATAGTGTTATAATGTGTGTAACTGTACTATGTAATGCATATTTATTAGATGGTGTTATTATGTGTGTTACTGTACTGTGTAAGGTATATTTATTAGATAATGTTATTATAAGTGTAACTTTACTGTGTAAGGTATATTTATTAGACAGTGTTATTATACGTGTAACTGTACTGTGTAAGGTATATTTATTAGATAGTGTTATTATAAGTGTGACTGTACTGTGTAATGTATATTTATTAGATAGTGTTATTATAAGTGTAACTGTACTGTGTAATGTATATTTATTAAATAGTGTTATTATAAGTGTAAATGTACTGTGCAATGTATATTTATTAAATGGTGTTATTATGAGTGTAACTGTACTGTGTAATGTATATTTATTAGATAGTGTTATTATGTGTTTAACTGTACTATGTAATGCATATTTATTAGATGGTGTTATTATGTGTGTAACTGTACTGTGTAATGTATATTTATTAGATATTGTTATTATGTGTTTAACTGTACTGTGTAATGTATGTTTATTAGACAGTGCTAATATAAGTGTAACTGTACTGTGTAATGTATATTTATTTGATAGTGTTATTATGAGTGTAACTGTACTTTGTAAGGTATATTTATTAGATAGTGTTATCATAAGTGTATCCGTACTGTGTAAGGTATATTTATTAGATAGTGCTATTATAAGTGTAACTGTACTGTGTCAGGTATATTTTTAGACAGTGTTTTTATAAGTGTAACTGTTCTGTGTAATGTATATTTATTAGATAGTGTTATTATGTGTTTAACTGTACTGTGTAATGTATGTTTATTAGACAGTGCTAAAATAAGTGTAACTGTACTGTGTAATTTTTTATTTATTAGATAGTGTTATTATGAGTGTAACTGTACTTTGTAAGGTATATTTATTAGATAGTTTTATTATAAGTGTAACTGTACTGTGTAATGTATATTTATTAGTGTTATTATGTGTTTAACTGTACTGTGTAATGTATGTTTATTAGACAGTGCTAATATAAGTGTAACTGTACTGTGTAATTTTTTATTTATTAGATAGTCTTATTATGAGTGTAACTGTACTTTGTAAGGTATATTTATTAGATAGTTTTATTATAATTGTAACTGTACTTTGTATATTATATTTATTATATAATGTTATTATAAGTGTAACTGTACTGTGTAAGGTATATTTATTAGATAGTGTTATTATAAGTGTAACTGTACTGTGTAAGGTATATTTATTAGACAGTGTGATTATAAGTGTAACTGTACTTTGTAAGATATATTTATTAGATAGTGTTATTATGAGTGTAACTGTACTGTGTAACGTATATTTATTAGATAGTGTTATTATGTGTTTAACTGTACTGTGTAATGTATAATTATTAGATAGTTTTATTATGAGTGAAACTGTACTGTGTAATGTATATTTATTAGATAGTGTTATTATAAGTGTAACTGTACTGTTTAATGTATTTTTATTAAATGGTGTTATTATGAGTGTAACTGTACTGTGTAATGTATGTTTATTAGATAATGTTATTATAAGTGTAACTTTACTGTGTAAGGTATATTTATTAGACAGTGTTATTATACGTGTAACTGTACTGTGTAAGGTATATTTATTAGATAGTGTTATTATAAGTGTGACTGTACTGTGTAATGTATATTTATTAGATAGTGTTATTATAAGTGTAACTGTACTGTGTAATGTATATTTATTAAATAGTGTTATTATAAGTGTAACTGTACTGTGTAATGTATATTTATTAAATGGTGTTATTATGAGTGTAACTGTACTGTGTAATGTATATTTATTAGATAGTGTTATTATGTGTTTAACTGTACTATGTAATGCATATTTATTAGATGGTGTTATTATGTGTGTAACTGTACTGTGTAATGTATATTTATTAGATAGTGTTATTATGTGTTTAACTGTACTGTGTAATGTATGTTTATTAGACAGTGCTAATATAAGTGTAACTGTACTGTGTAATGTATATTTATTTGATAGTGTTATTATGAGTGTAACTGTACTTTTTAAGGTATATTTATTAGATAGTGTTATTATAAGTGTATCCGTACTGTGTAAGGTATATTTATTAGATAGTGCTATTATAAGTGTAACTGTACTGTGTAAGGTATATTTTTAGACAGTGTTTTTATAAGTGTAACTGTTCTGTGTAATGTATATTTATTAGATAGTGTTATTATGTGTTTAACTGTACTGTGTAATGTATGTTTATTAGACAGTGCTAATATAAGTGTAACTGTACTGTGTAATTTTTTATTTATTAGATAGTGTTATTATGAGTGTAACTGTACTTTGTAAGGTATATTTATTAGATAGTTGTAACTGTACTGTGTAATGTATATTTATTAGTGTTATTATGTGTTTAACTGTACTGTGTAATGTATGTTTATTAGACAGTGCTAATATAAGTGTAACTGTACTGTGTAATTTTTTATTTATTAGATAGTCTTATTATGAGTGTAACTGTACTTTGTAAGGTATATTTATTAGATAGTTTTATTATAATTGTAACTGTACTTTGTATATTATATTTATTATATAATGTTATTATAAGTGTAAACTGTACTGTGTAAGGTATATTTATTAGATAGTGTTATTATAAGTGTAACTGTACTGTGTAAGGTATATTATTAGACAGTGTGATTATAAGTGTAACTGTACTTTGTAAGATATATTTATTAGATAGTGTTATTATGAGTGTAACTGTACTGTGTAACGTATATTTATTAGATAGTGTTATTATGTGTTTAACTGTACTGTGTAATGTATAATTATTAGATAGTTTTATTATGAGTGAAACTGTACTGTGTAATGTATATTTATTAGATAGTGTTATTATAAGTGTAACTGTACTGTTTAATGTATTTTTATTAAATGGTGTTATTATGAGTGTAACTGTACTGTGTAATGTATGTTTATTAGATAGTGTTATTATGGCCTCTAGTTATCAACGTGTCTACTTACCTGCCATCGCCGGCCCCAATACGCCCGCCTAAGCTCGCCTCACATCGCCGCCGCGGACCTGAATACGCTTGCCAAAGTTATCAATAAAGCTGTCAAAAAGCTGCGCACCAAGTACGGGGTGATGAGAAGAGGACTGTGATAGTTATCACTCATCCGATCTCGCTGCTCTTCGGTTTTTTCCCAGCTTTATTTCTAGCCTGTCACTAAGCACCCACACTATATTATACTGTTCTAGCCCCTATACCGGCGCCCCCGGAGCCCCCTGCAACTAAATAAAGTTATTAACCCCTAAACCGCCGCTCCTAGACCCCACTGCAACTATAATAAATGTATTAACCCCTAAACCGCCGCTCCCGGAGCCCACCGCCACTCTAATAAACTGATTAACCCCTAAAACCGCCGCTCCAGGACCCCCGCCGCCCACCTACATTATACCTAGTAACCCTATCCTGCCCCCCCCTATACCGCCGCCACCAATAATAAATTATTAACCCTATCCTTCCGATCCCAGACCCCCGCCGCAACTAAATAAATTGTTTAAACCCCTAAACTGCTGCTCCCGGACCCCCGCCGCCACCTATATTAAACTTATTAACCCCTAATCTGCCCCCCCCTACACCGTCGCCCACCTATAATAAATTTATTAACCCCTATCCTGCCCCCCCTACACTGTCGCCACCTATAATAAAATTATTAACCCCTAAACCTAAGTCTAACCCTAACACCCCCCTAACTAAATATTAATTAAATACATCTAAATATTATAACTCATATTAACTAAATTAATCCTATTTAAAACTAAATACTTACCTTTAAAATAAACCCTAATATAGCTACAATATAACTAATAATGATATTGTAGCTATTTTAGGATTTATTTTTATTTTACAGGCAAATTTCATTTTTTTTTTAACTAGGTACAATAGCTATTAAATAGTTATTAACTATTTAATAGCTACCTAGTTAAATAAATTACAAATTTTAACTGTAAAAATAAATCCTAACCTAAGTTACAATTAACCTAACACTACGCTATCATTAAATAAATTATTCCTATTTAAAACTAAATACTTACCTGTAAATTAAACCCCAAGATAGCTACAATGTAATTAATAATTACATTGTAGCTATTTTAGTATTTATATTTATTTTACAGGTAACTTTGTATTTATTTTAGCTAGTTAGAACATTTATTAAATAGTTATAAACTATTTAATAACTACCTAGCTAAAAGAAATACAAAATTACCTGTAAAATAAATCCTAACCTAAGTTACAATTAAACCTAACACTACACTATCATTAAATTAATTAAATAAATTAGCTACAAATAAACTACAATTAAATACAATTAAATAAAACTAACTAAAGTACAAAAAATAAAAAAACTGTTACAAAAAATAATAAAAAAAAGTTACAAACATTTAAAAAAATGTACAACAATTTTAAGCTACTTACACCTAATCTAAGCCCCCTAATAAAATAACAAAGCCCCCAAAATAAAAAAATGCCCTACCCTATTCTAAATTTCGAAAGTTAACAGCTCTATTACCTTACCAGCCCTTAAAAGGGCCTTTTGCGGGGCATGCCCCAAAGTATTCAGCTCTTTTGCCTGTAAAAAAAAAAATACAACCCCCCAAACATTAAAACCCACCACCCACATACCCCTACTCTACCAAACCCCCCTTAAATAAACCTAACACTACCCCCCTGAAGATCATCCTACCTTTAGCCGTCTTCAGCCAGCCGACCACCAATGGAACAAAAGAGGACATCCGCAGTGGCCGAAGTCATCATCCAAGGGGCGCTGAAGAAGTCTTCCATCCGATTGAATTCATCATCCAAGGGGCGCTGATGAAGTCTTCCATCCGATTGAAGTCATCATCCAAGGGGCGCTGAAGAGGTCTTCCATCCGACTGAAGTCTTCATCCAGGCGGCGTCTTCAATCTTCATCCATCCGGAGCGGAGCAAAGCCATCTTCAGACAAGCCGACGCGGAGCCATCTTCTTCCACCGACGACTTCCCGACGAATGACGGTTCCTTTAAGTGACATCATCCAAGATGGCGTCCCTCGAATTCCGATTGGCTGATAGGATTCTATCAGCCAATCGGAATTAAGGTAGGAAAAATCTGATTGGCTGATTGAATCAGCCAATCAGATTGAAGTTCAATCCGATTGGCTGATCCAATCAGCCAATCAGATTGAGCTCGCATTCTATTGGCCGATCGGAATCGAATGGAAGACCTCTTCAGCACCCCTTGGATGAAGACTTCAATCGGATGGAAGACCTCTTCAGCGCCCCTTGGATGATGACTTCAATCGGATGGAAGACTTCTTCAGCACCCCTTGGATGATGACTTCAATTGGATGGAAGACTTCTTCAGCGCCCCTTGGATGATGACTTTGGCCGCTGCGGATGTCCTCTTCTATTCCATCGGTGGTCGGCTGGCTGAAGACGGCTAAAGGTAGGATGATCTTCAGGGGGGTAGTGTTAGGTTTATTTAAGGGGGGTTTGGGTTAGAGTAGGGGTATGTGGGTGGTGGGTTTTAATGTTGGGGGGGTTGTATTTTTTTTTTTACAGGCAAAAGAGTTGAATACTTTGGGGCATGCCCCGCAAAAGGCCCTTTTAAGGGCTGGTAAGGTAATAGAGTTGTTAACTTTCGAAATTTAGAATAGGGTAGGGCATTTTTTATTTTGGGGGCTTTGTTATTTTATTAGGGGGCTTAGATTAGGTGTAAGTAGCTCAAAATTGTTGTAATATTTTTTAAATGTTTGTAACTTTTTATTTTTATTTTTTGTAACTTCGTTTTTTTTATTTTTTGTACTTTAGTTAGTTTATTTAATTGTATTTAATTGTAGTTATTTGTAGCTAATTTATTTAATTAATTTAATGATAGTGTAGTGTTAGGTTCAATTGTAACTTAGGTTAGGATTTATTTTACAGGTAATTTTGTATTTCTTTTAGCTAGGTAGTTATTAAATAGTTTATAACTATTTAATAACTATTCTAACTAGCTA
Source organism: Bombina bombina (assembly GCF_027579735.1). Classification (NCBI taxonomy): domain Eukaryota; kingdom Metazoa; phylum Chordata; class Amphibia; order Anura; family Bombinatoridae; genus Bombina; species Bombina bombina. The sequence continues at coordinate 613,105,196 of NC_069505.1, read as the reverse complement.
AAATAAATACAAAGTTACCTGTAAAATAAATATAAATCCTAAAATAGCTACCATGTAATTATTAATTATATTGTAGCTATCCAAGGCCTAGATTTGGAGTTTGGCGTTAGCCGTGAAAACCAGCGTTAGAGGCTCCTAACGCTGGTTTTAGGCTAACTCCGGTATTTGGAGTCACTCAAAATAGGGTCTAACGCTCACTTTTCAGCCGCGACTTTTCCATACCGCAGATCCCCTTACGTCAATTGCGTATCCTATCTTTTCAATGGGATCTTTCTAACTCCGGTATTTAGAGTTGTGTCTGAAGTGAGCGTTAGACATCTAACGACAAAACTCCAGCCACAGGAAAAAAAGTCCAGTAGTTAAGAGCTTTCTGGGCTAACGCCGGTTTATAAAGCTCTTAACTACTGTACTCTAAAGTACACTAACACCCATAAACTACCTATGTACCCCTAAACCGAGGCCCCCCCACATCGCCGCCACTCGATTAAATTTTTTTAACCCCTAATCTGCCGACCGCCACCTACGTTATACTTATGTACCCCTAATCTGCTGCCCCTAACACCGCGGACCCCTGTATTATATTTATTAACCCCTAATCTGCCCCCCACAACGTCGCCGCCAGCTACCTACAATAATTAACCCCTAATCTGCCGACCGCAAAGCGCTGCCACCTACATTATAGCTATGTACCCCTAATCTGCTGCCCCTAACACCGCCGACCCCTATATTATATTTATTAACCCCTAATCTGCCCCCCACAACGTCGCCTCCACCTGCCTACACTTATTAACCCCTAATCTGCCGAGCGGACCGCACCGCTACTATTATAAAGTTATTAACCCCTAATCTGCCTCACTAACCCTATAATAAATAGTATTAACCACTAATCTGCCCTCCCTAACATCGCCAACACCTAACTTCAATTATTAACCCCTAATCTGCCGACCGGAGCTCACCGCTATTCTAATAAATGTATTAACCCCTAAAGCTAAGTCTAACCCTAACACTAACATCCCCCTAAATTAAATATAATTTTAATCTAACGAAATTAATTAACTCTTATTAAATAAATTATTCCTATTTGAAGCTAAATACTTACCTGTAAAATAAATCCTAATATAGCTACAATATAAATTATAATTACATTGTAGCTATTTTAGGATTAATATTTATTTTACAGGCAACTTTGTAATTATTTTAACCAGGTACAATAGCTATTTAATAGTTAAGAACTATTTAATAGCTAAAATAGTTAAAATAATTATAAATTTACCTGTAAAATAAATCCTAACCTAAGTTACAATTAAACCAACCACTACACTATCAATAAATTAATTAAATAAAATACCTATAATTATCTACAATTAAACCTAACACTACACTATCAATAAATAAATTAAATACAATACCTACAAATAACTACAATGAAATAAACTATCTAAAGTACAAAAAATAAAAAATAACTAAGTTACAAAAAATAAAAAAAATATTTACAAACATAAGAAAAATATTACAACAATTTTAAACTAATTACACCTACTCTAAGCCCCCTAATAAAATAACAAAGACCCCCAAAATAAAAAAATGCCCTACCCTATTCTAAATTACTAAAGTTCAAAGCTCTTTTACCTTACCAGCCCTGAACAGGGCCCTTTGCGGGGCATGCCCCAAGAAGTTCAGCTCTTTTGCCTGTAAAAAAAAACATACAATACCCCCCCCCCAACATTACAACCCACCACCCACATACCCCTAATCTAACCCAAACCCCCCTTAAATAAACCTAACACTAAGCCCCTGAAGATCTTCCTACCTTGTCTTCACCATACCAGGTTCACCGATCCGTCCTGAAGAGCTCCTCCGATGTCCTGATCCAAGCCCAAGCGGGGGGCTGAAGAGGTCCATGATCCAGCTGAAGTCATCATCCAAGCGGGAGCTGAAGAGGTCCATGATCCGGCTGAAGTCTTCATCCAAGCGGGCAGAAGAAGTCTTCCATCCGATTGAAGTCTTCATCCAAGCGGGATCTTCTATGGTCATCCATCCGGAGCGGAGCGGCAGGATCCTGAAGACCTCCGACGCGGAACATCCATCCTGGCCGACGACTGAATGACGAATGACGGTTCCTTTAAATGACGTCATCCAAGATGGTGTCCCTCGAATTCCGATTGGCTGATAGGATTCTATCAGCCAATCGGAATTAAGGTAGGAATATTCTGATTGGCTGATGGAATCAGCCAATCAGAATCAAGTTCAATCTGATTGGCTGATCCGATCAGCCAATTAGATTGAGCTCGCATTCTATTGGCTGATCGGAACAGCCAATAGAATGTGAGCTCAATCTGATTGGCTGATTGGATCAGCCAATCGGATTGAACTTGATTCTGATTGGCTGATTCCATCAGCCAATCAGAATATTCCTACCTTAATTCCGATTGGCTGATAGAATCCTATCAGCCAATCGGAATTCGAGGGACGCCATCTTGGATGACGTCATTTAAAGGAACCGTCATTCGTCGTTCAGTCGTCGGCCAGGATGGATGTTCCGCGTCGGAGGTCTTCAGGATCCTGCCGCTCCGCTCCGGATGGATGACCATAGAAGATCCCGCTTGGATGAAGACTTCAATCGGATGGAAGACCTCTTCTGCCCCGCTTGGATGAAGACTTCAGCCGGATCATGGACCTCTTCAGCTCCCGCTTGGATGATGACTTCAGCCGGATCATGGACCTCTTCAGCCCCCCCGCTTGGGCTTGGATCAGGACATCGGAGGAGCTCTTCTGGACCGATCGGTGAACCTGGCAGAGTGAAGACAAGGTAGGAAGATCTTCAGGGGCTTAGTGTTAGGTTTATTTAAGGGGGGTTTGGGTTAGATTAGGGGTATGTGGGTGGTGGGTTATAATGTTGGGGGGGGTATTGTATGTTTTTTTTTACAGGAAAAAGAGCTGAACTTTTTGGGGCATGCCCCGCAAAGGGCCCTGTTCAGGGCTGGTAAGGTAAAAGAGCTTTGAACTTTAGTAATTTAGAATAGGGTAGGGCATTTTTTATTTTGGGGGTCTTTGTTATTTTATTAGGGCGCTTAGAGTAGGTGTAATTAGTTTAAAATTGTTGTAATATTTTTCTTATGTTTGTAAATATTTTTTTATTTTTTGTAACTTAGTTCTTTTTTATTTTTTGTACTTTAGTTAGTTTATTTAAATGTATTTATTTGTAGGTATTGTATTTAATTAATGTATTGATAGTGTAGTGTTAGGTTTAATTGTAGGTAATTGTAGGTATTTCATTTAATTAATTTAATGATAGTATAGTGTTAGGTTTAATTGTAACTTAGGTTAGGATTTATTTTACAGGTAATTGTGTTATTATTTTAACTAGGTAACTATTAAATAGTTCTTAACTATTTAATAGCTATTGTACCTGGTTAAAATAATTACAAAGTTGCCTGTAAAATAAATATTAATCCTAAAATAGCTACAATGTAATTTTAATTTATATTGTAGCTATATTAGGATTTATTTTACAGGTAAGTATTTAGTTTTAAATAGGAATAATTTATTTGATAAGAGTTAATTAATTTCGTTAGATTAAAATTATATTTAATTTAGGGGGGTGTTAGTGTTAGGGTTAGACTTAGCTTTAGGGGTTAATCCATTTATTAGAATAGCGGTGAGCTCCGGTCGGCAGATTAGGGGTTAATAATTGAAGTTAGGTGTCGGCGATGTTAGGGAGGGCAGATTAGGGGTTAATACTATTTATTATAGGGTTAGTGAGGCGGATTAGGGGTTAATAACTTTATAATAGTAGCGGTGCGGTCCGCTCGGCAGATTAGGGGTTAATAAGTGTAGGCAGGTGGAGGCGACGTTGTGGTGGGCAGATTAGGGGTTAATAAATATAATATAGGGGTCGGCAGTGTTAGGGGCAGCAGATTAGGGGTACATAGGGAAAATGTAAGTAGCGGCGGTTTACGGAGCGGCAGATTAGGGGTTAAAAATAAAATGCAGGTGTCAGCGATAGCGGGGGCGGCAGATTAGGGGTTAATAAGTGTAAGGTTAGGGGTGTTTAGACTCAGGGTACATGTTAGAGTGTTAGGTGCAGACGTAGGAAGTGTTTCCGCATAGCAAACAATGGGGCTGCGTTAAGAGCTGAACGCGGCTTTTTTGCAGGTGTTAGGTTTTTTTTCAGCTCAAACAGCCCCATTGTTTCCTATGTGGGAATCGTGCACGAGCACGTTTTTGAGGCTGGCCGCTTGCGTAAGCAACTCTGGTATTGAGAGTTGAAGCTGCGTTAAAAATGCTCTACGCTCCTTTTTTGGAGCCTAACGCAGCCTTTATGTGGACTCTCAATACCAGAGTTATTTTTATGGTGCGGCCAGAAAAAAGCCGGCGTTAGATTTTTGGGTCGTTACCGACAAAACTCCAAATCTAGCCGTTAGGGTTTATTTTACAGGTAAGTATTTAGTTTTAAATAGGAATAATTTATTTAATGATAGTGTAGTGTTAGGTTTAATTGTAACTTAGGTTAGGATTTATTTTACAGGTAAATTTGTCTTTATTTTAACTAGGTAGCTATTAAATAGTTAATAACTATTTAATAGCTATTGTACCTAGTTAAAAAAAAAAAAAATTTGCCTGTAAAATAAAAATAAATCCTAAAATAGCTACAATATCATTATTAGTTATATTGTAGCTATATTAGGGTTTATTTTAAAGGTAAGTATTTAGTTTTAAATAGGATTAATTTAGTTAATAAGAATAATTTTTATTTAGATGTATTTAATTAATATTTAAGTTAGGTGGGTGTTAGGGTTAGACTTAGGTTTAGGGGTTAATAATTTTATTATAGTTGCGGTGGGGTCCGGGAGCGGTGGTTTAGGGGTTAACATATTTATTATAGTGACGGCGGGGTCCGGGAGCGGCGGTTTAGGGGTTAATCAGTTTATTAGAGTGGCAGTGGGCTCCGGGAGCGGCGGTTTAGGGGTTAACATATTTATTATAGTTGCGGCGGGGTCCGGGAGCGGCGGTTTAGGGGTTAACATATTTATTATAGTGGCGGCGGGGTCCGGGAGCGGCGGTTTAGGGGTTAATCAGTTTATTAGAGTGTCGGTGGGCTCAGGGAGCGGCGGTTTAGTGGTTAACATATTTATTATAGTTGTGTCAGGGTCCAGGAGCAGCGGTTTAGGGGTTAACATATTTATTATAGTGGCGGCGGGGTCCGGGAGCGGCGGTTTAGGGGTTAACATATTTATTATAGTTGTGTCAGGGTCCAGGAGCAGCGGTTTAGGGGTTAACATATTTATTATAGTGGCGGCGGGGTCCGGGAGCGGCGGTTTAGGGGTTATTTAGGTATTTAATTAATATTTAAGTTAGGTGGGTGTTAGGGTTAGACTTAGGTTTAGGGGTTAATAATTTTATTATAGTTGTGGTGGGGTCCGGGAGCGGTGGTTTAGGGGTTAACATATTTATTATAGTGACGGCGGGGTCCGGGAGCGGCGGTTTAGGGGTTAATCAGTTTATTAGAGTGGCAGTGGGCTCGGGGAGCGGCGGTTTAGGGGTTAACATATTTATTATAGTTGCGGCGGGGTCCGGGAGCGGCGGTTTAGGGGTTAACATATTTAATTATAGTGGTGGCGGGGGTCCGGGAGCGGCGGTTTAGGGGTTAATCATTTTATTAGAGTGTCGGTGGGCTCAGGGAGCGGCGGTTTAGTGGTTAACATATTTATTATAGTTGTGTCAGGGTCCAGGAGCAGCGGTTTAGGGGTTAACATATTTATTATAGTGGCGGCGGGGTCTGGGAGCGGCGGGTTTAGGGGTTAACATATTTATTATAGTGGCGGCGGGGTCCGGGAGCAGCGGTTTAGGGGTTAATCAGTTTATTAGAGTGGCGGTGGGCTCCGGGAGCGGCGGTTTAGGGGGTAATACATTTATTTAGTTGCGGCGGTGTAGGGGGGGACAGATTAGGGGTGTTTAGACTTGGGGTACATGTTAGGGTGTTAGGTGCAGACATCTCCCATAGGAATCAATGGGATATCGGGCAGCAGTGAACATGAACTTTCGCTTTGGTCAGACTCCCATTGATTCCTATGGGATCCGCCACCTCCAGGGCGGCGGATTGAAAACCAGGTACGCTGGGCCGGAAAAGTGCCGAGCGTACCTGGAAGTCATTTGATAACTCCCAAAAGTAATCCAAACAAAGAAAGAAATATTGCCAGGCACCTTATGTAGTTAAAAATAGCGAATTTTATTGAGTCAAATTAAAAATTATATAGTGAGAGAGGGGATAGAACACCCCTGAGATTAAGCAGACTGACATGTTTCGGCACAAAACGCCGTAATCATAGTCCCTAAAAACTTTTAAAACAAACCGCCTTTTCAATCCAATGCTCTTAATTCATTGGTGAATTGCTAATTAGAGTTTAAAGGCATACAGGGGGTGAAGCAATAATAAATATCTGATTTATGGTAAATAAATAAATACGTTGCCTGTGCATAGATCTACATACATGCAAATGCATCTGTCAGGTCAATTAAACAGTACATACACCATCTCTTTATACAGTTTAAACACTTAGTGAGAGGTCAGCTTGCATTTATATACATATTCACATATTCATATGGTTTACATAAGCTTGTTAATACTACCTATACAAAAAAGAGAAACGTCAACCTTTAAAGGGATTGATGTGATGCCCCCAAAAAATTAAACTGGTGCAGTATATATGCATACCCAAGACCTGTAAATCATCCATCTTAAATAGTTGGTTCTGAGCAAGTGAGATTGTAGTGTGGGATAGAATAAAATAAAATGAAAGACACATAGAGTGGGGCTAGAGCTGATAACCACAAAAACAAGTACCACCAAGGACCAAACATTCCTTTATATCCAGTATATTAAGATTAAGTGTATATAAGGTGGTCCCCATGTGCAAAGTAGCTATAGTTCTACATAATTACCAAATAACTAAACCAAACACTACCTAATCTACCTATAGATGTACTTAGAGTAGGGAAATGTAACTACTCTATCCTAGTATTCCTTCAACACCTGTACCTCATATGTAAATATGAGTATGTATATACTATATAATATAAATATATATTTTATACCATACAGTATATAATAAAGATAGGTGGGAATTAATTCCAATGATTAATAAAATCATATTCGGAATTAAGGCCCAAAGGTTTTTTGGTTTGTAATCTGAAAATCCAATACATTTCCTGTCTGGATAGGATCTTGAAAGGGTTCCCTCCTCTCTTTTGTGGAAGGACCTTTTCCACAATCGTCCACTTCAACGAGCGACAATCTTGGTCATGTTGTTGAACAAAATGGGACACCAGGGGTGTACTGCTTTTACCCACCCGTATGGTCGACAGATGTTCTCTGATCCTAGATCTGACATCCCTGGTGGTCAAACCTATGTATTGAAGTTCACAAGTTGAGCACCAGAGTAGGTATATACAATTGGTCGATCTGCAATTAAGACAAGAGGTAATTTCAAAATTTTCCCCGGTAACCACCGAAGAAAAACTGCTACCCACCTGTACATATTCACAGGCCTTACACTGTGAGTAGCCACACCTGTAGGTACCTCTATGTCTAAGCCATGAGGAGGATGGTCCCACTGTTGAATCGGGTTTCTTGAGCATAGATGGCGAAACTGAATTGCCAATGGTTTTATTTCTCCTGTAGGAGAACCTACAGCCTTTCCTAGCAGTCACGGCAAGAGCATCATCCGCCACCAACAGGTGGAAATGATTTCTGACTATTTCACAGATCTCCCCATATTGGGCTGAGTAGTCCGTGACAAAGGTCAGTTTATTCTCTTGATCTTCCCTATAAGGTACTTTATCTTTTAAAAGTTGTTCTCTAGAGAGAGAATTAACCTCATATCTAGCCTTTTTAATGATCTTTTTACTATACCCTCTTTGTAATAAACGTTGTTCTAATTCGTCTGCATGTCTCTTGTAGCTGAGGGGTAGAGTGCAATTGCGTTTCAATCGCACAAACTGTCCCTTAGCCACCGAATAGGGCATTTGTTTCGGATGACAGCTCTTGGCATGTAGGAGGCTGTTGCCTGATATAGGTTTCCTAAAGACTTCAGAGGTGACCATGCCCATTGGCCATCCCCTCAATTCCAAATCCAGATAATGCACTATATTCTTATTGAATTCAAGTGTGAACCGTAGGTTCACATCATTTGTTCCCAGATAGTCCACAAAGCATTCAGCCTGTTCTTTCTCTCCCTGCCAGACAAACAGCAGGTCGTCTATGTAGCGTAGGTATAGCAGGATTGCAGGTCTGAAGGGGTTCCCATCTGCATAGATGCTGGACCGCTCCCACCAACCCATGAACAAGTTAGCATAGGTTGGTGCAAACTTGGCACCCATGGCGGTCCCGCATCTCTGCAGATAGAACTCCCCCTCAAACTGAAAATAGTTGTGTGACAGTAAAAACTGTGTCACCTCCAAAACAAAATTCCTGAATGGCTCACTGTGTGTCGTCTCATTCTCTAAGAAATAAGCAACTGCTTTCAACCCCCAAACATGGGGTATGGAGGAGTATAATGAGACAACATCCACAGTGAGCCATCCACAGTCCGAAGACCATCTCAAGCCTTCACCTTATTCAACACCTGTTTAGAATCCCTAGTATAACTAGGGAGAGATTTGACAAGGGGTTGAAGTACCCCATCCAGCCACTCAGAAAGGTGTTCCGACATAGAACCTATCCCATTGACTATAGGTCTACCCTGTACATTCACTAGAGACTTATGCACCTTCGGTAGATGATGAAATAGTGGGATAACCGGGTGTTCCACATAAAGGTATTTGGATGTTTCTAAATCGATAAGGCCATCCTCCACTGCTCCATCTAGAAGGTGCATAAGCTCTCGTTGAAACCTATTGGTAGGGTTCTGTCTGAGATGTTCGTAACTATCTGTATCTTGCAGTTGTCTCAATGTCTCCTTGATGTAATCATCCCTGTCCAATATGACTACTGAACCTCCCTTATCGGCCTGCTTAATCACCAGACTAGGGTTCTGTTCCAGTGATTTAAGAGCTAAACGTTCATTTCTAGTTAAATTATTATCACCTGTTGTACGTGTCAATGAAAGTTGTCTTAAGTCATTTTCCACTCGTTTATAAAAGGTTTCAATGATGTTACCCCTGCTCTGTATTGGGTAGAAAGTGGAGGGGTTGCGATATCTTTTAATAATATCCTTATTGTTGGTCTCATTCATTAAAGTGGACCCCTCCACTTCCAACTCCCCCAGAGCTATCAGGTCACATGTCTCCATGAACCCCAAATCCTTGGGCCAAAAATTGTGGTTCTCATTGTCAGGTATTGTCAAAGTCTGGTCTTGGTTAGTGTCCCCAAAATGTTTACGCAGAGTGATATTGCGTACGAATTTATTCAAATCAAGCATAGTTTTAAAGAGATTAAAATTCACTGTGGGTACAAAACCAAGGCCATATGACAAAACTTTCTTTTCCTCCTTAGTTAATTCATGACTAGACAGGTTTAGGACGGTACATACTTGGACGGGGCACGAGTCTGCCTCTGTGGGTATCTCCCTTGCTGAGGTACCTGTGTACTTGTCCCCCCCCCATCTCTCGGATGCTGGCCTATCCGAAAAACCTGTTCTAGTTGTAACAATTCCTCATCCCTGACCTGTCCACCAGTGGTACCTTGATGAGTGGAATGGTAATTGCTGGTCCCTTGCTGAATAGATGGATGGTGATTCTTATCTGGACCAAAATGTGTTGAAACATAATTCTGGCTACCACCACGTTGCTGTATAGAGGGGTGGTAGTGATCAAATTGATCAGCAGTGGATGCTTGATAGCTATTACACTGATTCTGTCTGCCTCTGGTATAACCTGCATAGTGTGAGGCCCTAGTTCTACCCAAGCCTGGTCTATTGCCTCTTGCTCTTGGAGGGAGATTATAGCCCCCTGTCCTATTGTAGTTGGTGTTCATATCTACTAAATCTTGGGGAAAACTCCCTTCATTATCTGACTGTGAGCTCTCTCCTCCTGAGTCAGCCTCACTTTCAGAAAAAGAGACCACTTTGTTGCCTCTACCCCTACGTCTCCTACCTCTCCCACGTCTACCTACTCTAGACTGATTCTGAGACCTTCTAGTTTGTGACCTCTGACTTTTGTTCCATATGTAGACCTTGTTACTATCATAATCAGCCCTATCTCGAATAAACTTAGTGTGTTTAATAGCCACCAACTCATTTTTGATCTCAATCAGAGTGTGTTGTAAAACATTATCAAATTTAGGATAATCCACATCTTTGCAAAACTTATTTAAAAGTAATTGTACATCATCAATCTCAGACCTAATAATGACCAAAAGATTTGTTTTAAATGAAATCAAAAGCTTCATCAACCTCACAGAACAGTCACTGAGTATATTATTCCACATCTCTATAAATTCCTGGTCTTCTGTCTCAAAAGTGGGAAATTTATTCATTCTGAGACCTCTTGGTATCATGTTCTGTGCTAAGAATTTTTCTAAAGTCCAAATGTCCCATTTGAGCTTTTTTTCTTTGGTCAATAGGTATTCCATATCATCAAACAACATGGGTAAATTGTAATTGTTACGATCCTGTGAAAAAACATGCTCCAACTCTCTGTTATCCCCATCTCTCTCATCCACTTTTTTAAGTGAAAAGTATGAGACTACCGCAGTCTCATCCTGTGTATGCTGCATAGTGACAATAATAGATTAAGGCTAGCGGTCAGCCACAAACCACTAATAAATTTAAGAGCAAAAAAGGAAGGAGAGCCCAACCTATATGTCACTAATCCAATATGTATGTAGTACAAAAGCCAGAATAAAGCTTAATATATCTTGCAGGGGCAAATATCCATTATGTTCACGAAGATTAGTGCTTCAGTTAATCATATAATTACATAGCTTTGCAACATCCCGCAGTCCTGGAGTCTAATATGCAGACCAGTATAATGTGTTATATGTTAGATAAAGTAAACCTGATAATATGGATACAGCACACTTGAGCAAGTGTCACTCATGAATGTGGCCCTCTCGCTTGTAAACAGCCCTCATACCCGGTACATTAGTTACAAATGCAGGAAAAAGGTAATCCAGGGACAGGTACATAGAACACAAAGACCTAGATTTGGAGTTCGGCGGTAGCCGTGAAAACCAGCGTTAGAGGCTCCTAACGCTGGTTTTAGGCTACCGCCGGTATTTAGAGTCATGTAGGTAAGGGTCTAACGCTCACTTTTCAGCCGCGACTTTTCCATACCGCAGATCCCCCTACGCCATTTGCGTATCCTATCTTTTCAATGGGATCTTCCTAACTCCGGTATTTAGAGTCGTTTCTGCAGTGAGCGTTAGAGCTCTAACGACAAAACTCCAGCCGCAGAAAAAAAGCAGGAGTTAAGAGCTTTCTGGCTAACGCCGGTTTATAAAGCTCTTAACTACTGTACCCTAAAGTACACTAACACCCATAAACTACCTATGTACCCCTAAACCGAGGTCCCCCCACATCGCCGCCACTCGATTAAAATTTTTAACCCCTAATCTGCCGACCGCCACCTACGTTATACTTATGTACCCCTAATCTGCTGCCCCTAACACCGCCGACCCCTATATTATATTTATTAACCCCTAACTTGCCCCCCACAACGTCGCCGCAAGCTACTTAAAATAATTAACCCCTAATCTTCCGACCGCAAATCGCCGCCACCTACGTTATCCCTATGTACCCCTAATCTGCTGCCCCTAACATCGCCGACCCCTATGTTATATTTATTAACCCCTAATCTGCCCCCCACAACGTCGCCGACACCTACCTACACTTATTAACCCCTAATCTGCCGAGCGGACCTGAGCGCTACTATAATAAATGTATTAACCCCTAATCCGCCTCACTAACCCTATCATAAATAGTATTAACCCCTAATCTGCCCTCCCTAACATCGCCGACACCTACCTTCAATTATTAACCCCTAATCTGCCGACCGGAGCTCACCGCTATTCTAATAAATGGATTAACCCCTAAAGCTAAGTCTAACCCTAACACTAACACCCCCCTAACTTAAATATAATTTACATCTAACGAAATAAATTAACTCTTATTAAATAACTTATTCCTATTTAAAGCTAAATACTTACCTGTAAAATAAATCATAATATAGCTACAATATAAATTACATTTATATTATAGCTATTTTAGGATTAATATTTATTTTACAGGCAACTTTGTAATTATTTTAACCAGGTACAATAGCTATTAAATAGTTAAGAACTATTTAATAGTTACCTAGTTAAAATAATAACAAATTTACCTGTAAAATAAATCCTAACCTAAGTTATAATTAAACCTAACACTACCCTATCAATAAAATAATTAAATAAACTACCTACAATTACCTACAATTAACCTAACACTACACTATCAATAAATTAAATAAACACAATTGCTACAAATAAATTCAATTAAATAAACTATCTAAAGTACAAAAAATAAAAAAGAACTAAGTTACAGAAAATAAAAAAATATTTACAAACATAAGAAAAATATTACAACAATTTTAAACTAATTACACCTACTCTAAGCCCCCTAATAAAATAACAAAGACCCCCAAAATAAAAAATTCCCTACCCTATTCTAAAATACAAAAATTACAAGCTCTTTTACCTTACCAGCCCTGAACAGGGCCCTTTGCGGGGCATGCCCCAAGAAGTTCAGCTCTTTTGCCTGTAAAAAAAAACATACAATACCCCCCCCCCAACATTACAACCCACCACCCACATACCCCTAATCTAACCCAAACCCCCCTTAAATAAACCTAACACTAAGCCCCTGAAGATCTTCCTACCTTGTCTTCACCTCACCAGGTATCACCGATCCGTCCTGGCTCCAAGATCTTCATCCAACCCAAGCGGGGGTTGGCGATCCATAATCCGGTGCTCCAAAGTCTTCCTCCTATCCGGCAAGAAGAGGACATCCGGACCGGCAAACATCTTCTCCAAGCGGCATCTTCTATGTTCTTCCATCCGATGACGACCGGCTCCATCTTGAAGACCTCCAGCGCGGATCCATCCTCTTCTTCCGACGACTAGACGACGAATGACGGTTCCTTTAAGGGACGTCATCCAAGATGGCGTCCCTCGAATTCCGATTGGCTGATAGGATTCTATCAGCCAATCGGAATTAAGGTAGGAATTTTCTGATTGGCTGATGGAATCAGCCAATCAGAATCAAGTTCAATCCGATTGGCTGATCCAATCAGCCAATCAGATTGAGCTCGCATTCTATTGGCTGTTCCGATCAGCCAATAGAATGCGAGCTCAATCTGATTGGCTGATGGGATCGGCCAATCGGATTGAACTTGATTCTGATTGGCTGATTCCATCAGCCAATCTGAAAATTCCTACCTTAATTCCGATTGGCTGATAGAATCCTATCAGCCAATCGGAATTCGAGGGACGCCATCTTGGATGACGTCCCTTAAAGGAACCGTCATTCGTCGTCTAGTCGTCGGAAGAAGAGGATGGATCCGCGCTGGAGGTCTTCAAGATGGAGCCGGTCGTCATCGGATGGAAGAACATAGAAGATGCCGCTTGGAGAAGATGTTTGCCGGTCCGGATGTCCTCTTCTTGCCGGATAGGAGGAAGACTTTGGAGCACCGGATTATGGATCGCCAACCCCCGCTTGGGTTGGATGAAGATCTTGGAGCCAGGACGGATCGGTGATACCTGGTGAGGTGAAGACAAGGTAGGAAGATCTTCAGGGGCTTAGTGTTAGGTTTATTTAAGGGGGGTTTGGGTTAGATTAGGGGTATGTGGGTGGTGGGTTGTAATGTTGGGGGGGGGGTATTGTATGTTTTTTTTTACAGGCAAAAGAGCTGAACTTCTTGGGGCATGCCCCGCAAAGGGCCCTGTTCAGGGCTGGTAAGGTAAAAGAGCTTGTAATTTTTGTATTTTAGAATAGGGTAGGGAATTTTTTATTTTGGGGGGCTTTGTTATTTTATTAGGGGGCTTAGAGTAGGTGTAATTAGTTTAAAATTGTTGTAATATTTTTCTTATGTTTGTAAATATTTTTTTATTTTCTGTAACTTAGTTCTTTTTTATTTTTTGTACTTTAGATAGTTTATTTAATTGAATTTATTTGTAGCAATTGTGTTTATTTAATTTATTGATAGTGTAGTGTTAGGTTAATTGTAGGTAATTGTAGGTAGTTTATTTAATTATTTTATTGATAGGGTAGTGTTAGGTTTAATTATAACTTAGGTTAGGATTTATTTTACAGGTAAATTTGTTATTATTTTAACTAGGTAACTATTAAATAGTTCTTAACTATTTAATAGCTATTGTACCTGGTTAAAATAATTACAAAGTTGCCTGTAAAATAAATATTAATCCTAAAATAGCTATAATATAAATGTAATTTATATTGTAGCTATATTATGATTTATTTTACAGGTAAGTATTTAGCTTTAAATAGGAATAAGTTATTTAATAAGAGTTAATTTATTTCGTTAGATGTAAATTATATTTAAGTTAGGGGGGTGTTAGTGTTAGGGTTAGACTTAGCTTTAGGGGTTAATACATTTATTAGAATAGCGGTGAGCTCCGGTCGGCAGATTAGGGGTTAATAATTGAAGGTAGGTGTCGGCGATGTTAGGGAGGGCAGATTAGGGGTTAATACTATTTATGATAGGGTTAGTGAGGCGGATTAGGGGTTAATACATTTATTATAGTAGCGCTCAGGTCCGCTCGGCAGATTAGGGGTTAATAAGTGTAGGTAGGTGTCGGCGACGTTGTGGGGGGCAGATTAGGGGTTAATAAATATAACATAGGGGTCGGCGATGTTAGGGCAGCAGATTAGGGGTACATAGGGATAACGTAGGTGGCGGCGGTTTACGGAGCGGCAGATTAGGGGTTAAAAGTGTAATGCAGGGGTCAGCGATAGCGGGGGCGGCAGAATAGGGGTTAATAAGTGTAAGGTTAGGGGTGTTTAGACTCGGGGTACATGTTAGGGTGTTAGGTGCAGACGTAGGAAGTGTTTCCCCATAGGAAACAATGGGGCTGCGTTAGGAGCTGAACGCGGCTTTTTTGCAGGTGTTAGGTTTTTTTTCAGCTCAAACAGCCCCATTGTTTCCTATGGGAGAATCGTGCACGAGCACGTTTTTGAGGCTGGCCGCGTCCGTAAGCAACTCTGGTATCGAGAGTTGCATTTGCGGTAAAAATGCTCTACGCTCCTTTTTTGGAGCCTAACGCAGCATTTTTTTGGACTCTCGATACCAGAGTTAATTTTATGGTGCGGCCAGAAAAAAACCCGCGGAGCGTTAACAGCCCTTTTACCGCCGAACTCCAAATCTAGGCCAAACAGTCCCAAAATATTCAAAATCAAATTCACTCACCGGCTGCCTTGTTACAGATAGTTACGAACATCTCAGACAGAACCCTACCAATAGGTTTCAACGAGAGCTTATGCACCTTCTAGATGGAGCAGTGGAGGATGGCCTTATCGATTTAGAAACATCCAAATACCTTTATGTGGAACACCCGGTTATCCCACTATTTCATCATCTACCGAAGGTGCATAAGTCTCTAGTGAATGTACAGGGTAGACCTATAGTCAATGGGATAGGTTCTATGTCGGAACACCTTTCTGAGTGGCTGGATGGGGTACTTCAACCCCTTGTCAAATCTCTCCCTAGTTATACTAGGGATTCTAAACAGGTGTTGAATAAGGTTGAAGGCTTGAGATGGTCTTCGGACTGTGGATGGCTCACTGTGGATGTTGTCTCATTATACTCCTCCATACCCCATGTTTGGGGGTTGAAAGCAGTTGCTTATTTCTTAGAGAATGAGACGACACACAGTGAGCCATTCAGGAATTTTGTTTTGGAGGTGACACAGTTTTTACTGTCACACAACTATTTTCAGTTTGAGGGGGAGTTCTATCTGCAGAGATGCGGGACCGCCATGGGTGCCAAGTTTGCACCAACCTATGCTAACTTGTTCATGGGTTGGTGGGAGCGGTCCAGCATCTATGCAGATGGGAACCCCTTCAGACCTGCAATCCTGCTATACCTACGCTACATAGACGACCTGCTGTTTGTCTGGCAGGGAGAGAAAGAACAGGCTGAATGCTTTGTGGACTATCTGGGAACAAATGATGTGAACCTACGGTTCACACTTGAATTCAATAAGAATATAGTGCATTATCTGGATTTGGAATTGAGGGGATGGCCAATGGGCATGGTCACCTCTGAAGTCTTTAGGAAACCTATATCAGGCAACAGCCTCCTACATGCCAAGAGCTGTCATCCGAAACAAATGCCCTATTCGGTGGCTAAGGGACAGTTTGTGCGATTGAAACGCAATTGCACTCTACCCCTCAGCTACAAGAGACATGCAGACGAATTAGAACAACGTTTATTACAAAGAGGGTATAGTAAAAAGATCATTAAAAAGGCTAGATATGAGGTTAATTCTCTCTTTAGAGAACAACTTTTAAAAGATAAAGTACCTTATAGGGAAGATCAAGAGAATAAACTGACCTTTGTCACGGACTACTAAGCCCAATATGGGGAGATCTGTGAAATAGTCAGAAATCATTTCCACCTGTTGGTGGCGGATGATGCTCTTGCCGTGACTGCTAGGAAAGGCTGTAGGTTCTCCTACAGGAGAAATAAAACCATTGGCAATTCAGTTTCGCCATCTATGCTCAAGAAACCCGATTCAACAGTGGGACCATCCTCCTCATGGCTTAGACATAGAGGTACCTACAGGTGTGGCTACTCACAGTGTAAGGCCTGTGAATATGTACAGGTGGGTAGCAGTTTTTCTTCGGTGGTTACCGGGGAAAATTTTGAAATTACCTCTTGTCTTAATTGCAGATCGACCAATTGTATATACCTACTCTGGTGCTCAACTTGTGAACTTCAATACATAGGTTTGACCACCAGGGATGTCAGATCTAGGATCAGAGAACATCTGTCGACCATACGGGTGGGTAAAAGCAGTACACCCCTGGTGTCCCATTTTGTTCAACAACATGACCAAGATTGTCGCTCGTTGAAGTGGACGATTGTGGAAAAGGTCCTTCCACAAAAGAGAGGAGGGAACCCTTTCAAGATCCTATCCAGACAGGAAATGTATTGGATTTTCAGATTACAAACCAAAAAACCTTTGGGCCTTAATTCCGAATATGATTTTATTAATCATTGGAATTAATTCCCACCTATCTTTATTATATACTGTATGGTATAAAATATATATTTATATTATATAGTATATACATACTCATATTTACATATGAGGTACAGGTGTTGAAGGAATACTAGGATAGAGTAGTTACATTTCCCTACTCTAAGTACATCTATAGGTAGATTAGGTAGTGTTTGGTTTAGTTATTTGGTAATTATGTAGAACTATAGCTACTTTGCACATGGGGACCACCTTATATACACTTAATCTTAATATACTGGATATAAAGGAATGTTTGGTCCTTGGTGGTACTTGTTTTTGTGGTTATCAGCTCTAGCCCCACTCTATGTGTCTTTCATTTTATTTTATTCTATCCCACACTACAATCTCACTTGCTCAGAACCAACTATTTAAGATGGATGATTTACAGGTCTTGGGTATGCATATATACTGCACCAGTTTAATTTTTTGGGGGCATCACATCAATCCCTTTAAAGGTTGACGTTTCTCTTTTTTGTATAGGTAGTATTAACAAGCTTATGTAAACCATATGAATATGTGAATATGTATATAAATGCAAGCTGACCTCTCACTAAGTGTTTAAACTGTATAAAGAGATGGTGTATGTACTGTTTAATTGACCTGACAGATGCATTTGCATGTATGTAGATCTATGCACAGGCAACGTATTTATTTATTTACCATAAATCAGATATTTATTATTGCTTCACCCCCTGTATGCCTTTAAACTCTAATTAGCAATTCACCAATGAATTAAGAGCATTGGATTGAAAAGGCGGTTTGTTTTAAAAGTTTTTAGGGACTATGATTACGGCGTTTTGTGCCGAAACATGTCAGTCTGCTTAATCTCAGGGGTGTTCTATCCCCTCTCTCACTATATAATTTTTAACTTGACTCAATAAAATTCGCTATTTTTAACTACATAAGGTGCCTGGCAATATTTCTTTCTTTGTTTGGATTTCTCTTTTGCCACTACCAGGCACCTGGCTGCTTTTGTCGGCTGGAGGCGCAGGACCAAAGACCAAAGATCAAAAGACTCAAGCTGATTTATGGTATAGCACTCCGCTATATTGACATACAAGGTTCCCTATACCCGGTACAATTTACTTATTTTTACCTTTGATATACAAGACCTTTGTTTTGGAATAAAGAGCGTGTCCCTCCGTCTCTACTATACCACGTCAGAGGCTCGACTCCCCGCAAGGACCAATCGGTGAGGAGTTGTGGGACACACCCAGGGCTGGGACACAGACAGCGTTCGCTCCGCTAATGGTGGACGGGCTGGGGCCCGGTGAAACGCACAGGAAAGACTCCCAGGCTGCCAGAGAAATCTCTCACTTCCGCGAGTAGTGGACGGGTTGGTTCCCGGTGTAACAAGGCAGCCGGTGAGTGAATTTGATTTTGAATATTTTGGGACTGTTTGTGTTCTATGTACCTGTCCCTGGATTACCTTTTTCCTGCATTTGTAACTAATGTACCGGGTATGAGGGCTGTTTACAAGCGAGAGGGCCACATTCATGAGTGACACTTGCTCAAGTGTGCTGTATCCATATTATCAGGTTTACTTTATCTAACATATAACACATTATACTGGTCTGCATATTAGACTCCAGGACTGCGGGATTTTGCAAAGCTATGTAATTATATGATTAACTGAAGCACTAATCTTCGTGAACATAATGGATATTTGCCCCTGCAAGATATATTAAGCTTTATTCTGGCTTTTGTACTACATACATATTGGATTAGTGACATATAGGTTGGGCTCTCCTTCCTTTTTAACTCCCAAAAGTAGTCAGATTGTGCCGAACTTGCGTTCGGAACATCTGGAGTGACGTAAGAATCGATCTGTGTCGGACTGAGTCCGGCGGATCGAAGCTTACGACCCTATATTCTACTTTTGCTGGGCAGCAGGGCTTGATAACTAAGGCGAATCAGCCTGGCCACAAATACGCTGCGGAATTCCAGCGTATTTGAGGTTGACGGCTTGATAACTAGGCCTCTATATGTGTAACTGTACTGTGTAATGTATATTTATTAGATAGTGTTATTATGTGTTTACCTGTACTGTGTAATGTATGTTTATTAGACAGTGCTAATATAAGTGCAACTGTACTGTGTAATGTATATTTATTTGATAGTGTTATTATGAGTGTAACTGTACTGTGTAATGTATATTTATTATATAGTGTTATTATAAGTGTAACTTTGTTTTGTAAGGTATATTTATTTGATAGTATTATTATAAGTGTAACTGTACTGTGTAAGGTATATTTATTAGACAGTGTTATTATAAGTGTAACTGTACTGTGTAATGTAAAGTTATTAGATAGTGTTATTATGTGTGTAACTGTACTGTGTAATGTATATTAATTAGTGTTATTATGTGTTTAACTGTACTGTGTAATGTATGTTTATTAGACAGTGCTAATATAAGTGTAACTGTACTGTGTATTTTTTTATTTATTAGATAGTGTTATTATGTGTTTAACTGTACTGTGTAATGTATGTTTATTAGACAGTGCTAATATAAGCGTATCTGAACTTTGTAAAGTATATTTATTAGATAGTGTTATTATAAGTGTAACTGTACTGTGTAAGGTATATTTATTAGATTGTGTTATTATAAGGGTAACTGTACTGTGTAAAGTATATTTATTAGACACTGTTATTATAAGTGTAACTGTACTGTGTAAGGTATATTTATTAGATAGTGTTATTATGTGTTTAACTGTACTGTGTAATGTATATTTATTAGATAGTGTTATTATGTGTGTAACTATACTATGTAATGTATATTTATTAGATGGTGTTATTATGAGTGTAACTGTACTTTGTAATGTTGTTTTGAGGAGTTTTGTGACACTTTTTTGACTCGCGTAACAGTTAACCACAGCTCTGAGATGCGGTAATTATTCTAGCGTAAATTGCAATTGCAAAAACCCTTTCGCAAACGTTTACATGCCACTTGTAATCTGGCCCTTAATGTGTTAAAAATGCTAATTTAATTTTTTTTTTTTTTTTTAAAAAGTATCGTTTTGCAGACCCAGGTTAAACCACTTAATAAATGCTTATTGACTGCTATTTATCTTATTTTCTTTACAGTGGACAATCAGGTATAGATATAAATGACCTCACATATACAAACCAATCGCTATGTAGCATGTAAGACGGTCAGGGTTTTGTATTCCAGCAAATACACTCCAGCTTTTTTGGGGTGTGTGGAAACTACAATTTTCAGAGTTAAATAATAGGAACTTTTTTTTAGAAAAAAATTTAAAATTTAACATTTTATTTGAAACACACATTTAAGTGTACTGTTTGTTTAAGTACCGTGTCAAATTTGTGATTTAAAGGGACATTAAACCCCAAATTTTTAGTTCATGATTCAGATAGAGTATGCAAATTTAAACAACATTCCAAATTTACTTCTATTATAAAATTTGCTTAATTCTTTAGATATCCTTTGTTGAAGAAATAGCAATGCACAAAGATGAGCCAATCACACGACAGATCTATGTGCAGCCATCAATCAGCAGCTACAGAGCCTATCTAGATATTCTTTTCAGCAAATGATATCAAGAGAATGAAGCAAATTAGATAATAGAATTAAATTAGAAAGTTATTTATAATTGCTTGTTATATCTGAATCATGAAAGAAAAAAGTTGGTTTTCATGTCCCTTTAAGCATTTTTTTTTATAACCAGGAAACTTTTTTTAACACGTGAACTAGGCTCATACTAAGATTACAAGTGGAGCGCTATTTAACACCCTGCTCGTGCGTTAACTGTGCTAGAAGTAAGCTTTTTGCGAGCATCAGGTTGCGCTTGTATTATAAGTTGAAATTAAACTGTTTTCCCTCATGCGCTAACCCAAAGCAGGTTAAAAGCCAAACTTAGGATAATCTATTCCCCCATGGAAGTGAATGGGAAAAAAAAAGTCAAAAAAGAAACCTTACAACCTATGCGTGTGCAAACCCGATCGCATATTCGCAAGTGTGCTAACCTGACAGTTAAATATCAATATTCATTCCAATGTTCTCAACATAGAAGAATATGTTCTATGTATTCATAAATACATATTTCTACATATATCTGATGGTATTTTGGTACAATATATATCTATACCTATACATATACTTATATATATATATATATATATATATATATATATATATATATATATATATATATATATATATATATATATATATGTGTATATATATATTATATATATGTATACATATATAGAAATATATATTTATAAATACATAGAACATATTCTGCTATGTCCAGATCATTGCAATGTGAATATTTACAGTAAATACACAGTGTAACACTTTATTAAATAGGAATATTGCATAAATATGGGTTTACATGTTTTTATCTCTTTTACTGCAAAGTGCTCCAATGCACTAAAATATATGTCTATATGTGTGTACATATGTATGTCTGCTTTTTTTCTACCTGACACCTATCTTTGAGCCCTTACAACCTTTGTGGGCAAAATAGTTTTTTATTTGTGTTATAGTGTTATTATGAGTGTAACTGTACTTTGTAATGTATCTGTCTAGTAATTAAATTAAAGGATTGGAACGTACCTGTTAATCTTTGTTCTGCCATGGTGAGATGAGTTTCTGTTTATGAGAGAGAACTAGGACATTTATAAAGATTTTTGTTTAGATGTTTAGGGAGTTTATCCCCAGTGGGTACCACAAAACACAGTGATGTAATGCTTTTTGTCATTTAAAGAGTTTATATTGATAGCAAATAACTTTTCTGAAACTAGAATTTAAATCACTGTAATTACAAGACTTTTTGTAGGCTTGTAGTAAATTAGCATATCAGCTTAATGTGAATATGTTTTGAATATATTGACACCAAATTAGCTGCAATTATTTTTTTCAATAGCCAAACTTCCCTCATCATTTATCTTATTTGGGGGTAGTTTACGAGCGTGCAATTTAGCGCTCCCACTCGAGCGTTAACTTCTCTAGGCGGAGGCTTTTTATGTGTCGGGTTGCGCATGTATTAAAAGTTGAAAGTAAAAAAAAAAATAGAAAACCAGACCCGCGCCACAAAAAGCCAAACTTAGAAATGTTAACATATTCTTCCATAGACTTCAAAGTGCGCAAAAAGTAAAAAAAAAAAGAAGATCCTACTCATGAAGAAACCCGATCGCGTTTAACCAAGTGCGCTAACCCAACATAAATTATTAATATTCGACAATGTTCTTTAAATAGCAGAATATGTTCAATTTATTCATATATATATACTGTATATATATATATATATATATATATATATATATATATATATATACAGTATATATATATATATATATATATATATATATATATATATATAAATATATATATATGTATATCAAGAAAAGTAACATAGTGGGAATCAGTTGCTAGGCCCAGAGCTGTAAAGAGAGGGTATATGTTATAAATTTACATATACACAAAATAATGCCTGTTAGGCTAATGGTGCAGACCCATGAAAACTTTATATAAAATTGTGTACATATCATCATTCCAAGAAAAGACAGGAAAAACAGCACTCTTTTAGACAAAATTCAAACAGCTCAAGAAGATAGGTTACCAAAAAATAATTTATTAGTATCGAAAATGATTCAATTAGAAATCCACCGTCTTTTTTCAAAAAATGCAGACAAGGTCACGTCTTTTTTAAACCTGCATTGTGCAAAATACAATCCTAAATAGACATACAAAAAACACACATACATAAAAACCTCTGACCAGTCAAGGTAAGCACAGGGCGCCAGTGTAGCTGCATAGAAAAAATGTTGGAATTACAAACGATGGTTTCCTGACCAACTACACCCTCTCTGCATACAGAACCCCCTAAAACAAATCAGGGAGGTATGGCCTGGGTAGGTTAACAGATAGGGATCTAAGTTGTCAGTAAGCCCAGTCTGTAAGGCACATACATATAGCAAGGGTTAATAGCTGCAGATCAGTAGCGGTAATGCCAGGATAAGTTAGTCCAGAATGCATGTCTCATACGATAAGCAACAGCACAAGTATCTCAAAAGTCTGTAGGGATAACAGTCATCAACAAGGAAATCACTTAGCAAGTGTCACGCCGCGCCACTCTAGCCATTGCTAGGGGCGAAGTATCTTCTTCCCTGCTCGCTGCCTGGGGCTGTGTCAGGTCCAGATGCGTGCGGGCTGATGTCATCGCTGCATGCTCCTCTCTCCTGATGCCAGTCTGGATGTCTGTGGCGCAAATCCTGCGTCTATGTAAGCCTAGTCAAACAATCTATCACTGCCCAAGTAGAGTTTGAACGCTGCCTGTCTGACTACTCTGCCTGTTATACCCCTGGATTGCTGGACTGATATACTGCTGTTGAACTCTGCTTGCCTGACTACTCTGCTTAATAACCCCTGTTGTTCTGGATTGTCTCTTTGTTGCCGAACCCTGCCTTCCTGACCATTCTAGTGGTGTGCCCTTGGACTGCTTTACCGTTGCCAAATCCTGCCTGCCTGCCTGACCATTCTAGTGGTTTGCCCTTGGACTGCGACTGCTTTACTGTTGCCAAATCCTGCCTTTCTGACCATTCTAGTGATTTGCCTTGGACTGCTCTGCCGTTGCCGCTGGGGACTGTCCTGCCTGTGGTGAGTTTCGCCCTCCTCATCTTACTAACTTTCTCTGCTCTGGGATATTTCCTATCATTCCGGCTCAACGCCGGGATAACAAAACTACTGGCTGAGTTCGGTCTGATAGAGGAGTATCCCACGAGCATTAAATTATACTTGGGCCATGGAGCCAGATGAGGTGGCACAAGCTGTTTATCTTCAGGGACAGATGTTGGGAACCCATACCACACAGTTGCAGAATATGGATTCCAAGCTATGGGGCTATTACTGCTCAACTCTACTTACTAGTTACAGTGAGGAATACCTCTCCTGTTGTTTCACCACCAGTCCCTACTCCTAGTACTGCAACTTCTTCCTCTGCATCTGGAAGCATACCCCAGATACCTTTGCCTGACAAGTATGAAGGTACTACTGATTGCAGGGGTTTTCTTAACCAATGCAGGCTGCACTTCCGCAATGATCCTCACACCCTTCAGTCTCACCACTCAAGGGTCACCTTTATCATTTCCTTACTGAAAGACAAGGCCCTAGCCTGTGTCTCTCCTGTTTTGGAACAGAACGCTCCACTCCTGCATGATGCTGATGATTTCATTTCTGCATTATCTTCTGTGTTTGGGACTTCTGGCCATACCTCTGCAGCAAAATATTCTCTCTTGGACCTCCCCCAGGGCAATCGAACTGTGGCACAATTTGCCATCAAGTTTTGCACCTTGGCACTTGAAACCACTTTAGGATGGCAGTGCTCTCAAGGCAGCCTTTAGGAGGGGTCTGCATGAACGCATCAAAGATGAAGTCACTTATCGTGGTATTCCTTCTTCTTTGGATGACTTTATAACGCTTTGTATCAATCGGGACTCTCGCTTTCAGGAGAAACAAGCAGAGAGAGACAGAACAAGGAGGGTCCTTCCCTCCCATCCTCCTATTCGTCCGGTTTCGGCAGTATCCTCTACCCCCTCAGCAGCTCCAGTTACCTCAGTGGAGGAACCCATGGATCTCTCCTCCTTCAAACCTTTAGAGTCTGAAAGACAGAGAGTGAGATTGAGACTATGCTTTTATTGTGGGTCCAACACGCACCAACTAAAGGACTGTGGCATTCAGCCGGGAAAAGCCAATGCTTAGGGGATAAAACAGGGGTACCTCTAAGCATGATCTCTACTAAATCCCCTCACCCCTCTCGGATCCTTCATTGATTCAGGGGTAGCTGGAAACTTTCGTGATCACTGCTTCATGATTCAGGCTGGTTTGCCTCTTTTGCACAAAAGTCATTGTCTCAAAATAGCTACTCTGGACGGCAACCCCCTTGGTTCAGGGTTGATCCATTTTGAGACAGCACCCTAACCCTGACTGTGGGAGTCCTTCATACAGAACAGCTGCAGTTTGAGGTCATTCATTCCCCAGCACAGCCTGTCATCCTTGGTCTTCCTTGGCTTTGGGTACACAATCCACAGTTTAATTGGACTGAGGGAGAACTGACCTCCTGGGGTACCTCCTGTTTCCACTCCTGCCTTGCTAAAGTCACTCCTCTGCTCCGTATCCGCATAGCCAGTATACAGACTCCTCCAAACTTTCCTTCAGTATATGCGGATTTTGCAGATGTATTTGAGAAAAAAGCAGCCGAGGTGCTGCCACCCCATCGTCCTTATGACTGCAAGATCGACCTCTTTCCCGGAGCCCCATTTCCTAAAGGGAGGACTTATCGACTCTCCAAAGATGAAACCAAATCCATGGAGGAGTACATCCAAGAGAACCTAGCTAAAGGTTTCATTTGCCCTTCCTCCTTTCCTGCTGGGGCAGACTTCTTTTTCATCAGTAAAAAGGATGGTGGGCTCAGACCCTGCATTGACTACAGGGCTTTGAACAACATAGCTATCAAGAATTGCTATCCCATTCCATTGATCACCAAACTTTATGACTTGCTCCAGGATGCTCACTTTTTCACCAAGTTGGACTTACATGGGGCATACAATCTGATTCATATCTTTCCATGCCACGAATGGAAGACCACCTTCAACACAAGATCCGGGCATTACAAATACCTTGTAATGCCATTTTGGCTGTGTACTGCCACTTCAGTCTTCCAGGCATCTGTCAATGATGTCTTCCCTGACCTCCTCAACCGCACCTCCTCATCATCTATTTGGATGACATCCTTGTTTTCTCTTCCACTTTAGAGGAGCATCATAAACACGTTAGACAAGTTCTTCTATGTCTCAGAGACACTTCTTTGGTAGCCAAGCTAGAAAAATGTGAGTTTGATCAAGTTCAGATCCAATTCCTTGGTTATGTCATCTTGAAAGAAGGTTTTGCCATGGATCCTTCTAAACTCACTGCAGTTCTAGAATTGCCTCAACCTACTTCTTTAAAGGAATTACAGAGGTTCTTGGGGTTCTCCAATTGTTACCGCAAGTTTATATAGAACTTTTCACAAAGAGTCGCTCCTCTCACTGAATTGAAAAAATGGAACAAAGACTGTAAACATTGGCCTTCTGAAGCCATTAATGCATTCTCTTGTCTGAAAAAAGGCTTTCTGTTCTGTTCCTGTGCTCTGCCATCCTGATCCTGACCTTCAGTTCACTTTAGAGGTTGATGCCTCCGAGATAGGGGCTGGAGCAGTTCTAACCCAAAGGGATCCTTTGACTTCCAAGTCACACCCTGTAGCCTTTTTCTCTAAATGCTTCACTCCTGCTGAGAGGAATTATGATGTGGGTAATCGTGAACTCTTAGCCATTAAGATGGCTTTGACTGAATGGTGTCATTGGTTAGAGGGCACCGCCAATTCTATTCAGATTCTCACTGACCACAAGAATCTGACCTACCTAGAGACTGCTCATCGACTCAATCCTTGACAGGCAAGGTGGGCCTTGTTATTTTCACATTTTAACTGTGTGGTTTCTTATCTTCCTGGAACCAAGAACAAGAAGGTGGAATCCCTTTCCCGTCAGTTCCTTCACTCAAGTGACTCCTCTGAAGCTCCTATTGAACAAATCATACCTCCCTCCTGTGTGGTTGCTCAACTAATTACCACCCTTCTTCATAGATTGCAACGTGCCCAGTCTAGCAAACCTCCTGGAGCCTCTGTGGCCTCCGATATCCTCATTGTACCTCTGAACCTACGCACCTCTGTGCTATCCTGGGCTCATGATAGTAAACTCTCAGGACATCCTGGTTTGACTAGGCCTTTTAAGCATCTTTCCCAACATGTATGGTGGCCTACTATGAAGTCTGATCCTTAGGATTATCTGAAAGCCTGCACAACTTGTGCTGCCAACAAAATTCCCCGATCCTTGCCTCCTGGCTTGCTCCAACTATTGTTCATTCCCAAACAACAATGGACACACATAACAATGGATTTAATTGTAGACCTCCCTCCTTCTGACCACCATACAGTTATCTGGGTTGTGGTGGATCACTTTTCCAGACTGGCTCATTTTGTACACCTAACCAAACTGCCTTCTGCCTAAGAATTATCTTCTCTTATTTTCTTGCATGTGGTATGACTTCATGGCATTCCTGTGAACATTGTTTCTGACAGAGGTCCACAGTTCATCTCTACCTTTTTGAGAGCCTTTTGTAAGTTGATTGGAACCACTGTTTCCTTGTCTTATGGCTACCGTCCTCAGACCAATGGACTAACTGAGAGAGTAAACCAGGATCTTGAAGCCTACCTTAGAGCATTTGTCAATGCTCCCCATATCAACTGGTCTGAGTTGTTACCCCTAGCTGAGCTGACAAGAAACACTCATTAGCACTCTTCTCTTAGATGTTCTCCATGTCAAGTCGCAGCAGGGTATCAACCATGTGTCTTCCCTCTTTCTGCTCAGTCAACTGGGGTTCCTGCTGCAGACCAACACGTCACTGAACTCACCACTCATTGGCAATGTATTTGCTCTCAGCTGTCTCTAGATATAAAAAGTTTGCTGATCGTCATAGAGCTTCTGTACATGCCATCCCAGTGGGTGAACGTGTTTGGGTCTCTATTCGACATATTCGTCTACGTCAACCCTGTCATAAATTGGGGCCTAGGTTTATCGGCCCTTACAAGGTCCTGAAAAGACTGTCTCCTGTTGCCTACAAAGTGGCCTTACCCAAAACCCTGCGGATACACCCAGTTTTCTACATCTCACTACTCAAGTCTTCAAGCTCCTCTTCCTCCGCTCCTAGTCCGTGGTGACTCTGAATATGAGGTAGCCAAGATCCTGGACTCCAGATACAGGAGCAGACAACTGCAGTATCTGATACACTGGAATGGTTACTCTGTGGCAGATCGTTCCTGGGTTCCTGCCCGTGATGTGCATGCTCCGTCTTTGGTCTCCAGATTCCAAGCTGCTAATTATTATTATTATTATTATCAGGTATTTGTAGAGCTCCAACAGGTTCTGCTGCGCTATGAACATAGGTGGTATATAAAAAACAATTACAGGGATCAAATGGGGAGAGAGGGTCCTGCAGAGAGTTGCACTGTTGTAGTTGGGTCTCATGAAGGTGAACTACAAACAGCTGAGCTCATAGGCTTACATGCTATGGGGTTTTAGGGGATAGCAGCAGATAGAAAGTTTAGTGTAGGTTGTAAGCGTCCCTGAATAGTAGAGTCTTCAGGGGGCAATTGAAGCTTTTAAATCTAGGGGAGATTCTTGTGGAGCAAGGCAGAGAGTTCCATAGGATGGGAGCCAATCTTGAGAAATCTTGTAGACAGGAATGTGAGGAGGTAAAAGGAGAGAATGAGAGTAGGAGATCATTAGTGGAGCAAAGGGGACGGGAGGGAGAGTATCTGGAGACAAGGTCTGAGATGTAGGGGGGGAGCAATGCAATTGAGAGCTTTGTGTGTCAGCTTTGTGTTTTATCCTGGAGGCAAGAGGAAGCCAGTGAAGGAATTGGCAAAGAGGTGCGGCAGATGAAGAGCGACATGCAAGGAAGATGAGCCTGGCAGAGGCATTCATTATGGATTGTAAAGCAGCTAGGTGGCATCTAGGGAGACCAGAGAGGATAGAATTGCAGTAGTCAAGGCGGAAAAGGATGAGAGAGTGGATTAAAATATTTGTTGTGTCTTGTGTAAGGAAATGTCTAATTTTAGCAATGTTTTTAAGGTGGAAGCGGCAGGCTTTAGCCAAGGACTGAATGTGAGGAGTGAAAGATCTGAGTCAAGTGTGACCCCAAAACATCGGACATGTGAGGTTGGGGTAATGATGGAGTTATCAACAGTTTTAAAGACATGGGGGGTGGAGATTTTGGAAGAAGGGGGGGGGAATAAGGAGCTCAGTTTTGGAGAGATTTAGCTTAAGGTAGTGAAAGGACATCCAAGATGAGATATGAGAGAGACAGTTAGTGCCACTGGTTAGCAAGGAAGGAGATAGTTCTGGTTCATAGAGGTAGATTTGGGTATCGTCGGCATACAAATGATAATGAAACCCATGGGACTTTATTAAGGAACCTAGTGAGGACGTGTAGATTGAGAAGAGAAGGGGACCAAGGACAGAGCCTTGTGGTACCCCCAACAGAAAGAGGTAACGGGGCAGAGGATACCCCAGAGAAGGCTACATTAAAGGTACGGTTAGACAGATAGGAAGAGAACCAAGAGAGAGCTGTGTCACAGATGCCAAAGGATTGGAGGGTATGGAGCAAAAGAGGGTGGCCGACAGTATCAAAGGCTGCAGACAGATCAAGGAGAATAAGAGGATAAGTAGAGAGAAGTGGCCTTTTGATATTGCTGTAAGTAGGTCATTGGTAACCTTAACAATTGCTGTCTATGTTGAGTGAAGGGGGCGAAAGCCAGATTGCAGTGAGTCAAGGAGCGAGTTTAATGTAAGGAGATGGGATAGATGTGCATATACTAGCTTTGAGGCAAGAGGGAGTAGGAAAATAGGGCGGTAGTTGGATGGGGAGGTTGGATCGAGAGAAGGTTTTTTGAGGATAGGTGTGACTAATGCATGTTTAAGAGATGTGGGAACTATACCAGTGCTGAGGGAGAGGTTGAAGATGTGTGTGATTATAGGGGTAAGGGTAGAAGAGAGGGAGGGGAGTAGCTGTGATGGGTTCGAGGGGATAGGTAGTGAGGTGAGAGGATAGTATTAGGGCAGAAACTGTATCCTCTGTAACATGGCAAAAGAGCTAAATTTATGGCTATGTGGGTTTTGGATGATTGTGAGTTTTTGATGGGGTGGGAGACCAGTAGTATGTTGAGAGCTGATTTCAGTTCTGATGGAGTCGATTTTGTTGTTGAAGTAGCTGGCAAAATCTTGGGCTGAGAGAAAAGTTGTGTTGGGAGGTGGGGGTGGGCGGAGAAGAGTATTGAAAGTGGAGAACAGATGTTTTGGGTTTGAAGAAAGAGTAGAGATAAGAGTAGAGAAGTAATGTTGCTTGTATAGATTAAGGGCAGTATAGTCAGAGTTCAAGATGAACTTATATTGAAGAAAGTCAGCAGAACTCCGAGATTTCCTCCAGTGTCGCTCAGCAGTACGGGAACATCTGCGTAGGTACTGTGTCAGAGGAGTATGCCAGGGCTGAGGATGAGTGTATGTTTTCCGAGCTATGGTAGGTGGGGCCAGGTTATCAAGGACCGATGTAAGGGTGGAGTTATAGTAGCAGATGGATTCATCAGGACAGGAAAAGAAGGGGATGGAAGAGAGAAGAGGTTCGAGAGAGCTAGTGAGCTGTTGCTGATCTAATGACTTGATTCTTCAGTGAAGTTTAGTGTGAGGGGTAGAAGGAGGGAGAGTTGTGGGGAGGGAGGTGATGGTACAAGTGAGGAGGTGGTGGTCAGAAAGAGGAAAAGGTGAGTTTGTGAAGTTTGAATGCATCGATAACTGAAAATCAGATTAAGGGAGTTACTATCTTTGTGAGTGGGAGAGTCAGTCCATTGTGACAGGCCGAAAGAGGAAGTGAGTTGCAGATATTTTTTTTTGCAGAGGAGGCAGTGTGATTATCAACAGGGAGGTTGAAGTCACTGAGAATGAGGGCAGGGGTATCTGAGGAAAGGAAGTAAAGTAGCCAGGTGGCAAAGTGATCTAGAAATAGAGTTGCAGAGCCAGGGGTGCGGTATATGACTGCAACACGTATAGAGAGGGGAGAGAATAAGCGAATTATGTGTGTTTCGAATGAAGAAAATGTGAGGGAAGAGAAGGGATGTATTTGTTGAAAGGTGCAACAAGAGGAAAGTTAAATACCAACACCACCTCCTTGTCTATTGTCAGACCTAGGAGTGTGGCTGAAGTGGAGACCCCCATGTGACAGTGCAGCAGAGGAAGCAGTGTCTGAAGGAGAGAGCCAGGTTTCTGTGAGAGCCAGAAGATTGAGAGAGTGGGAGATAAAGAGGTCATGGATAGAAGTGAGTTGGTTGCAAACAGAGCGAGAGTTCCATAATGCACAAGTGAAGGGGGTGGTGGCTTTAGATGCAAGAGGAATAAGATTAAGATTACCAGAGTTTTGGTTTTGAAGTCTATTGAGGGGGCCCCCTTTTGTGTGCAGGGCAAGGAAGTTGTGGGGGACCAGGATTAGGGGAGATGTCGCCAGCAGCTAGTATGAGCATGAGGGAGAGTGACATGAGATGAGATGCTGATTTGCAGTAGTGAGACTGTTTTTGTGATGAGTTGCAAGGGGGAGACAGAGTCTTTAGGAATGTGTGAAGTTCATGAATACAAAAGTAAGGTGAGGTGAAGAGAGATGGGCTGATGAGCAATGCAGGTGGTGAGGGGTAAGGAGTAATTGAGTAAAGTAGTTTGTTAAACAGACAAAAGGTGGCAAAAAGGGATATTAAGATATTGTGCATTTTTTTACAAAATAGTCAGTCAGTGTATAAAACTCAGTATTAAAACAGAATTTGCCTTATCCCTTGTCTAATCCTTGTTCAATTATTGTATAATTTGTTGTGCCTCACTTATAAATGTTCACTTAAGAGATGTGAACAGGCCGGCTCTGGTTCCCGGAGGGAACCCTTGAGAAGGGGGCTATGTCACGCCGCACCGCTCTAGCCGTTGCTAGGGGTTCAGCACCTCCTTCCCTGCTCATTGCCAGGGGCTGTGTCGGGTCCAGATGCATGTGGTGCTGACGTCAACGGCGCACGCTCCTCTCTCCTGATGATGGTCCGGACACTTGTGGCACGAATCCTGAGTCTATGTAAGCCTAGTCAAACGATCTATCACTGCCCAAGTATAGGTGTTACTTTGTGTGCTCCTGGTTGTGATAGATCGTTACTACTCTGCATTGCCTTAATGTGTTTGAACCCTGCCTGTCTGACTACTCTGCCTGTTATACCCCTGAATTGCTGGATTGATATACTGCTGCTGAACCCTGCCTGTCTGACTACTCTGCCTGTTTAACCCCTAAATTGCTGGACTGATATACTGCTGCTTAATTCTGCTTGTCTGACTACTCTGCTTATTAACCCCTGTTGTTCTGGATTGCCTCTTTGTTGCCGAACCCTGCCTTCTTGACCATTCTAGTGGTGTGCCCTTGGACTGCTTTACCGTTGCCAAACCCTGCCTGCCTGACCATTCTAGTTGTTTGCCCTTGGACTGCTTTACTGTTGCCAAATCCTGCCTGTCTGACCATTCTAGTGATTTGTCTTGGACTGCTCTGCCATTGCCGCTGGGGACTGTGGTGAGTGCCGCCCTCCTCATCTTACTAACTTTCTCTGCTCTGGGATATTCCCTATTATTCCGGCTTGACGCCGGGATAACAAGACTACTGGCCGAGTTTGGTCTGATAGAGGAGTATCCCACGAGCATTACAGCAAGGAGAGACGGAGCCATTCCGGGCATAGTGGCAAAGTACTTCCATACGTATTAGCCAAAGTCTTTTAAGTTATATACTGCACCTTCGTTTTGTCACTCATGGCTTCTTATGGTCACTCAATAGTGTTTTTGTGGAGATATAGTAGTCAGCGCTGTGCATCCATTCGCAGATTTGCAAAGACCGCTCTGTATTCAGCTGTACAAACTGGAGTCAGGTGCTCACATCACGTGAGCCGGTCACCACCTTTGGTAGGATGGGGCTTTATCAGGGCGTCTTGACCTGTCAGAGGTTTTTATATGTGAGTGTGTTTTTTGTATGTCTATTTAGGATTGTATTTTGCACAATGCAGGTTTAACAGATAAGTGACCTTGTCTGCATTTTTTTTAAAAAGACAGTGAATTTCTAATTGAATCATTTTAGATACTAATAAATTATTTTTTGGTGACCTATCTTCTTGAGCTATTTGAATTTTTGTCTAGAAGAGTGCTTTTTCCCTGTCTTTCCTTGGAATGATGATATGTACACCATTTCACCTCTTTTCTTTTTTGTAAAATTTTATATATGCTGTATATATTTATATATATATATATATATATATATTTATATATATATATATATATATATATATATATATATATATATATATATATATATATGTGATGGTAGTTTGGTACAATATATATACATGATTATATATAGGTATAGATATATACAGATACTTATAACATATTTTGCTATTGGAATGTAAAATATTTAACATACATACACAGTATAACAGTTTATTAAATATAAATATTGCATAAACATGATTTTACATGTTTTCAGCTACGTGTCTGCAAAGGGCTCCAATGCACTTTATATATATATACATATGTATTTTTGTTTATATGAGTATATATGTCTGTAAATACATATATACACATATAAATACATATGTACATACGTATAAACATATTTATATTCTATATATATATATATAAACAACACACAGAGAAAGTCCAGCACTCACTGGCAAGCTCTCAACTAAGAATAAAAGCAAAACTGTAAGAGTTAGTTACCGCATCTGGCTAAATGGGACAAGCCCAGGTAACATGTCAAGGTCAAGCCCAAAACCTGGGTCCCTAATACAGCCATACAAATGCAAGCTCTCAATCAAACAAACTGGTAACAAGTCAAGGGTTCACAAACTTATGTAATCACCCTAGACATATAAACAACACGGAAGGGGACTGCACTCTCAGATTGGGCTGGGTACACATCCCATGACCCTGCAACATGCTCAGCCCTGGGGGCTCAATATCACTCTCAGGAAGCTGTACTGTTTCCAGAGTCACAGGCAGTTAACTCCAGACAAGTCTGGGTGCAAGGCCCATAGGGAAAATGTCAAAATAAATTAATACAACACACAGAGAAAGTCCAGCACTCGCTTGCAAGCTCTCAGCTAGGATTAAAAGCAAAACTGGAAGAGTACAACTAGACACCCCTCCATATTTGAGGGAAGTACATCAAGTCTGCAATTACAGATCTGTGAGCTGCATTTTCCCCCGCCATGTTAAAGGAAAAGGTCAGTGTCTGATTTACCTTTAATTAATGCTGGTATTTCTGAATGTCATTGTGAGTCAGTTATATCTGAGGGGGAAGTGTTATCTGATGATCAGGGAGTTTGTCAGACTGTTTATACTGTTTCATCTCCTTCTGTGTTTTATGGCTGAGTTAATCCATTCTTTGTTTAAAGAAGTATTGTTTGCTTTGGATGTTTCAATTCATAGCTAGCTGGGGAGTCTTCCAAAGGTCAGTTATATACTTATTTTAAATATCAGGATGGTTTTTTCCCTGTTCCTAGGGCTGTCTCTAAAATTTGGGCCTAGGTTTGCTTTAAGCCTTTTAGAGTTAACATTTGGAGAATGTGGAAATTTTTGCCTTAAACAGAAAAAAAAAACTACTCTTCCTATGGAAAATAGGTTTTCTTGTTAAAGTCAATGAGAATCTCTCTGTTCAAGTTCTGGTTGAGTCTACTAAAGTTAACTTCCTAAAGCTCTTAGGTATATTTTAATGTGCGTATGCTTTTATGGGTGATTCTATTCTTGATATTAGAATTAGTGCTAAGAATGTTTGTCTTTTAGTTGTTCAGCTGGACAATAGTATTTTAGCAGTTATTGTTGACAAGAGTTAGTTTCTTCCACAAGATAAGAAGTGTAAGAGTAATTTTAAAACTTCTGGTCATGTTGGTTCCTTTCGTTAGAACAAGGCACACCACAAGTCCTTGCAGTCCAAAATTTAACCCCTACTTCGAAGTCAGCATGAAGTTGCGGCCCCAGTCTAGGATCTCTGGTAGAGGGCAGGTTAATGCATTTTCAGGATGCATGGTTTCGCTTAGTTCTAGATCCTTATGCTCTAAAAATGTTTGCTCTAGAGAATCTAATAAGCTTTAATTCAAAGCCTCCCAGAGACAGAGACTTTCAAGGGTGCCAAGGAACATCTAGAATCTATAGGGGTTATAGTCCCAGTTCCTCATTTAGAGCAGGGGAAGGGGTTTTTCTCAGGTCTCTTTATAACTCCCATGAAAGTGGGAATTATTCGGCCTGTTTTAGATTTAAAGATCTTTAACAGATTTGTAAGGATTTCCATTTTCAGCTTGGACACCATCAGGACTTTTTTCCTTTTGTTTGTCAAGGTCACTATATGTCGACCATAGACTTAAAAGATGCCTATCTACATGTTCCTATTCTTTAGATCATTTCTGGTTTCTGAGGTTTGCCTTTCTGGTCAAATTTTATCACTTTGTGTTTTTTTCATTTGGTCTGACCACTGCACCAAGAATCTTTACAAAATGTCTGGGTTCCTTGATTTCTGTTTTTCCATCTATATTTAGCAGAATCTCATGTCAACCAACTCTTGTCATTTCTTCAGCTTTATGGTTGGAAGTACATTTGCCAAAGAGTACTTTGATTTCTCAAACAAGGTAACTTTTCTGGGTTTTCAAGAAGATTCAGTCTCTAGGAGACTGTCTTTACCAGAAAGCATGTCAGAATTATTTTCTCTCTTTCTGAATCTTCAGGCTTAGCCTTTTCCCTGAGTAGCTGCCTGTATGGAAGTAATAGTTGTAGTGGTGGCAGTATCAGATGCAGTGCCTTATGCTCTGCATCATGCTGAATAAGTGAAGAGGGATTTATCCTCTAGCAATGAAGTCTCTCTTACGGTGGTTAGTTCACCAGCACATTTCTCAGGGAGCAAGCTTTGCTTGTCCTCTGTAGACTTTTATTTTGATAGAGGCAAGTCTGTGTGGCAGGGGTGTATTATGAGGTTCTGGCTTTGCTCATGGAGTTTGGGCATCTTTGGAGGCTAAATTGTCCATAAATATGTTGGAGCTCCGAACAATTCAAAATGATCTTCTATTTTGGCCCCAGTTGAGAAAAGAATCCTTCCTACAGTTTCAGTCAGACAATGTCTCAGTTGTGACACATATCTTTCATTAGGGGGGAACAAAAAGTTACCTGGTAATGAAGGAGGTTTAGAAAATTCTGGATTGTGCAGGCATCCATCTTTCAAGAAAGAGAAGTAGGACAGTTTGTAAATAAAACATCCAAATTTATTATTCCATTGATAAAATAGGCAAAGAGAAGATCAGCTTCAGGGAGAGCCTAACACCACCTGGCTTACGCCGTAGTCATAGCCATTTGGTGTTAGGATCCTCCAACTTTCTTTTAAAACAAACAAGGTATAAACTGATAGGTTAATAATGAAAATGAACATCCATCCATCACTCTCATATATCTGCAGTTTATGTTCCAGAAGTGGACAATTAGGAAGCAGATTGTCTCACTTTTCAGATTATCCATCCAGGGGAATGGTCTCTTCTTTCATATTATTATTATTATTATTATTATTATTATTATTTCATAGATATTCAGCCACATTATACATCTTTGGGGAATGATAGAGATAGTTCTAATGGCTTCCAGGCTTAATAACAAGCTTCTTCAGTATTTCTCTAGGTTTATATATCTAAGGGCTATAGAGACAGATGCTCTGAGGATGCCAAGGTCATTTCAGCTGACTTATTTGTTTCCTACTCTGGTATTTTTACCTTGGTTACACATTAAGATTACGCTAGAAAATGCACCTGTGATTCTCATAACTTCTAAATGACATCAAAGAGTTTGTCTTCATCGATCTGGTTCAGATGTCCAGTTGCCAACTTTGGCCTCTTCCTCTAAGAAGAGATCTTCTTTTTTCTAGGCCTTGTTTTCGATCCAGATTAAAAATCTGTATGCTTAATGGCTTGGACATTGAACAGGATAATTATTTTCTGAGTTCATTATTTATACTCTTGTTCAGGCTAGGACACTTTCCAGGAGTATATATTACAAAGCTTGGAATACTTTTAATTTTGGTGTCCTGATCTTATTTTTTCTTGGCATTCTTTTAAGATTTCCAGAATTCTTGAATTTGTTCAGGATGGTTTGCAGGAAGGTTTTTCAGCCAGTTATTTGAAAGGCCAGATGTCGGCCCTCTCTGTTCTTTTTATAGGAAAATTGCTTTAAGATGTGTATAGTTTTGTTCAGACATTATCTAGAATAAAGTCTGGGATTTAACCTTTTTTTCCTCTTTTGAATCTTATGTTGGTTCTAGAGGTTTTTTACAATCATCTCCTTTTGAACCTTTGCATAAGATGGCTAATAAACTTTGTTCCTTATGGCTATTTTCTCTGTTAGAAGTTTCTTGCAATCCTCCTTATCTCATTCTTCATAAGGATTAAGCTGTCTTGTGGACTTCTTTTTGATTTTTTTTCTTAGGTTGTTTCTTCTGTTAACATTAGTAGGGAAATTTGTGTTTGCTTCTATTTGTCCTGATCCAAGAATTCTTCAGAGAAACTTCTTCATAATTGGGATGATGTCAGGGTTTTAAAATATTATTTTGAAATATTATTTTGAGGTTACTAAGATTTCAGACAAACTCCTGATTTGTTTGTTCATTTTCAGGTAAGCGCAAGGGGCAGTAGGAGTCTTCTGTTGCTCTGGCTACTTGAATTAACCCCTTCACTACTGGGACTTTCAGAGAAAAACTTGCCCAAAATACCAGATATTTTTTAGCATTTTTGCTATCACTTCATTTAAAAAAAGTCAAAACTATATATATATTTTAAGTAGAGAACTCAAGGTATTGATCTAGGCCCTTTTTGGTATATTTCATGCCACCATTTCACCGTCAAATGTGAAAAAATATAAAAATTGTTAATTTTTTCACAAACTTTGACTTTCTCACTATAATTATATACATACTGCTTGTTCAGTCATGGCACAAATGGTTGTAAAAGTTTCTCTGGGATCCCCTTTGTTCAGAAATAGCAAACATATATGGCTTTGACATTGCTTTTAGGTAATTAGAAGGCCGCTAATTGCAGCTGCACTCCAAACTTCTATTATTCCTGGCAGTGAAGGGGTTAATTAGGTAGCTTTAAAGGTTAATTTTAGCTTAAGTGTAGAGATTACCCTCCCATCTGACACTTCCCTACACAATCCCTCCCAAACAGCTTTCTTCTCTCCCACAACCCCCACTGGTCAGTCCATCTTAGGTACTGGTAGACAGTCTGCCAGTATGAAAATAAAAGGCATTTTTTTAATAAATATTTTTTATTTTGATATTGTCTGCAGTGTAGGATCCCTCCTTCCCCCCCAATCTCCCTGATCCCCCTAAACAGCTCTCTAAACCTCCCCCCTCTAACTATTAGCCACCATCTTAGGTACTGGCAGCTATCTGCCAGTACATATAAATCAATTTATTTTTTTTAAATTTTTTTTTTTTTTTTTATAATTTTCTGTGGCATAGTGCCCCCTCATCCCCCATCCCGAGATCATTAGTTAGGGCCCCCATACCCACACATCCCTTTTTCTGTAGTGTAGCTGCCCCATCCCTTCCAGCCCCTTTATTTTTTTTTCTGTAGTGTAGGGCCCTTCCGATCCCTCCCACTCCCCCCCCCCCTCCGTTGCTGGGCCACCCACCCGCCTCCCACCCACACATCCCACCTGCAACAGAAACAATCATTACAGATAGTTAAACACAGTGTCACCATCTGTAACGATCAAGCATCTGCCCTCATATGGAACCGGAGCACAGATCACACTCCGGTTCCATCTGTGGAAGATAACACCCAATATTGCTGGAGCTTCCTGAAGCTAAGACGTATATCTATGTCTTGCGGTATGATGAGCAAAGTACTGCAAGATGTATATATATGTCTTACAGGGAGAAGGGGTTAAGCAAATTAATCCATATGGCTTAGGTAAAAGCAGGTCAGTCTCCTCCTAAGTCTATCATATCTCATTATATTCACTGTAAAGCTATTTGGTCATCCTTGAGTACATTTAATAAATTCTTCTTCTTTTTTTTTTTTTTTTCTTCTTCTGAAGCTGATTTTGGTAGGAAAGTCTTTCAGGCAATTGTTTCTGTCTAGTAATAGATTTGTTTCCATTACTCATGGCCTCTGCCACGGCTTGGGTATTACTTCCCAGGAGTAATGGATCTTGGACTCTTATTAACTATATTAAAGAAAACATAATTTATATCTTACCTGATAAATTCCTGATTTTAAATATTTTTTGGCACATCCTTTTTTCCCATTTCCTCTATTTTTTTCTCTATTTCATACTCACCTCTGTCAGCTTGGCTTTACATCAGACTGATAAGAATTTATCAGGTAAGATATAAACAGTTTTTTCAAACTTTTTTGCTCCATTGACTTCTATGGGGGAATATGTTAACGCGCACGATAGCCTAAGTTCAGCTTTTTGCGTGCATTGGGTTATTGCACATGCAAAAACATAATTTATGTAAGAACTTACCTGATAAATTAATTTCTTTCATATTGGCAAGAGTCCATGAGCTAGTGACGTATGGGATATACAATCCTACCAGGTGTTTCCCAAATCTCAAAATGTATATAAATACACGCCTCACCACACCCACAATTCAGTTTAATGAATAGCCAAGTAGTGGGGTGATAAAGAAAGGAGTAAAAAGCATAAAAAAAAAAGAAATTTGGAAAAATATATATTAATACAAAAAATCATAACCTCCGTAAAAAGGGTGGGTCTCATGGACTCTTGCCAATATGAAAGAAATTAATTTATCAGGTAAGACAAAAATTATGTTTTTTTTCATGTAATTGACAAGAGTCCATGAGCTAGTGACGAATGGGATAGTAATACCCAAGATGTGGAACTCCACAGAAGAGTCACTAGAGAGGGAGGGATAAAAATAATAACAGCCATTTTCCGCTGAAAAAATGAATCCACAACCCAAAATATAAGTTTATTCT
Source organism: Bombina bombina (assembly GCF_027579735.1). Lineage (NCBI taxonomy): Eukaryota > Metazoa > Chordata > Amphibia > Anura > Bombinatoridae > Bombina > Bombina bombina. The sequence goes on along the minus strand of NC_069505.1, from coordinate 613,065,311 downwards.
CATAAATGAAAAGAAAAAACTTAAACAAAAGCAAAGGAATCAAACTGAAACAGCTGCCTGAAAAACATTTCTACCAAAAACTGCTTCCGAAGAAGCAAATACATAAAAACGGTAGAATTTAGTAAATGTATGCAAATAAGACCAAGTTGCTCCTTTGCAAATCTGATTAACTTAAGCTTCATTCTTAAAAGCCCACAAAGTGGAGACTGATCTAGTAGAATGAGCTGTAATTCTCTGAGGCGGGGCCTGACTCAACTCCAAATAAGCCTGATGAATCAAAAGCTTTAACCAAGATGCCAAGGAAATGGCAGAGGCCTTCTGACCTTTCCTAGAACCAGAAAAGATAAAAAATAGACTAGAAGTCTTCCTGAAATCTTTAGTAGCTTCAACATAATATTTCAAAACTCTTACAACATCCAAAGAATGTTAGGATCGGACACAACAATTTCTCTAATAATGTTGTTAGAATTCACAACCTTAGGTAAAAATTTAAATGAAGTCCGCAAAACTGCCTTATCCTGGTGGAAAATCAGAAAAGGAGATTCACAAGAAAGAGCAGATAATTCGGAAACTCCTCTAGCAGAAGAGATGGCCAAAAGGAACAACACTTTCCAAGAAAGTAGTTTAATGTCCAAAGAATGCATAGGCCTCTAGTTATCAAGCCGTCAACCGCAAATACGCTGGAATTCCGCAACGTATTTGTGGCGAGGCTTATTCGCCTTAGTTATCAACCCCTACTGCCCGGCAAAAGTAGAATATAGTGATGTAACCTACGATCCGCCAGACTCAGTCCGACACAGATCGATGGTTACGTCACTACAGATTTTCCGAACGCAAGTTCAGCACAATCTGACTACTTTTGGTAGTTATCAAACTACTACCAGGTACGCTCGCCACTATTCCAGGCCAGCGTACCTGGATTTCAATCTGCCGCCCTGGAGGCGGCGGATCCCTCAGGAATCAATGGGAATCTGACCATAGCTCATGTTCGCTATTGCCCGATATCCCATTGATTTCTATGGGAAACGTCTGCACGTAACACCCTAACATGTACCCCGAGTCTAAACACCCCTAATCTGCCCCCCCTACACCGACGCAACTAAATAAATTTATTACCCCCTAAACCACCGCTCCCAGAGCCCGCCACAACTATAATAAACATGTTAACCCCTAAACCGTCTCTCCCTGAACCCGCCGCCACCTACATTATACATATTAACCCCTAATCTGCCGCCCCCTATACCGCCGCCACCTACATAAACTTATTAATCCCTATCCTGCGGATCCCGGACCCCGCCGCAACTAAATAAATTGTTTAACTCCTAAACCGCCACTCCCGGATCCTGCCGCCACTTATATTATAGTTATTAACCCCTATCCTGCCCCCCTTATACCGCCGCCACCTATATTAAAGTTATTAACCCCTATCCTGCCCCCCCATACCGCTGCCACCTATATTAAATTTATTAACCCCTAAACCTAAGTCTAACACTAACCCTAACCCCCCCTTACTTAAATATTATTTTAATAAATCTAAATAATATTACTCGTATTAACTAAATTAATCCTATTTAAAACTAAATACTTACCTGTAAAATAAACCCTAAGATAGCTACAATATAACTAATAATTATATTGTAGCTATTTTAGGATTTATTTTTATTTTACAGGCAACTTTGTATTTATTTTAATTAGGTACAATAGTTCTTAAATAGTTATTAACTATTTAATAACTACCTAGCTAAAATAAGTACAAATTTACCTGTAAAATAAATCCTAACCTAAGTTACAATTAAACCTAACACTACACTATCATTAAATAAATTAAATAAATTACCTACAATTACCTAAAATTTAATTAAATAAACTAAACTATAGTACAAAAAATAAAAAACACTAAATTACAAAAAATAAAAAAGAATTACAAGAAGTTTAAACTAATTACACCTAATCTAATCCCCCTAATAAAATAATAAAGCCCCCCAAAATAAAAAAAATGCCCTACCCTATTCTAAATTACCAAGTAACCAGCTCTTTTACCAGGGCTTTTTGCAGGACATTGCCCCAAAGTAATCAGCTCTTTTACCTGTAAAAAAAAATACAACCCTCCCCCAACATTAAAACACACCACCCACATACCCCTACTCTAACCCACCCAAACCCCCCTTAAAAAAAACTAACGCTAACCCCCTGAAGATCTCCCTACCTTGAGTCGTCTTCACCCAACCGGGCCGAAATCTTCATCCAAGGTGAGCAGAGGAGGTCCTTCATCCGGTAGAAGTCTTCATCCAGGCGGCGTCTTAAATCTTCATCCATCCGGAGCGGAGCGGAGCCATCCTCTTCAACTGACGACTGAACGACGAATGAAGGTTCCTTTAAGGGACGTCATCCAAGATGGCGTCCCTCAAATTTCGATTGGCTGATAGGATTCTATCAGCCAATCAGAATTAAGGTAGGAAAAATCTGATTGGCTGATTCAATCAGCTGATTCAATCAGCCAATCAGATTGAAGTTCAATAGAATTGAAGCCAATCGAATGCAAGCTCAATCCGATTGGCTGATTGGATCAGCCAATCGGATTGAACTTCAATCTGATTGGCTGATTGAATCAGCCAATCAGATTTTTCCTACCTTAATTCCGATTGGCTGATAGAAACCTATCAGCCAATCAGAATTCGAGGGACGCAGTCTTGGATGACGTCTCTTAAAGGAACCTTCATTCGTCGTTCAGTCATCGGTTGAAGAGGATGGCTCCACGTCGGCTCCTTTGAAGATGGCTCCGCTCTGGATGGATGAAGATTGAAGACGCCGCCTGGATGAAGACTTCTACCGGATGAAGGACCTCCTCTGCACACCTTGGTTGAAGATTTCGGCCCTGTTGGGTGAAGACGACTCAAGGTAGGGAGATCTTCAGGGGGTTAGCGTTAGGTTTTTTTAAGGGGGGTTTGGGTGGGTTAGAGTAGGGGTATGTGGGTGGTGGGTTTTAATGTGGGGGGGGTTGTATTTTTTTTTACAGGTAAAAGAGCTGATTACTTTGGGGCAATGCCCCGCAAAAAGCCCTTTTAAGGGCTGGTAAAAGAGCTGGTTACTTGGTAATTTAGAATAGGGTAGGGCATTTTTTTATTTTGGGGGGCTTTATTATTTTATTAGGGGGCTTAGATTAGGTGTAATTATTTTAAACTTCTTGTAATTCTTTTTTATTTTCTGTAATTTAGTGTTTTTTATTTTTTGTACTTTAGTTTAGTTTATTTAATTTAATTTAATTTTAGGTAATTGTAGGTAATTTATTTAATTTATTTAATGATAGTGTAGTGTTAGTTTTAATTGTAACTTAGGTTAGGATTTATTTTACAGGTAAATTTGTACTTATTTTAGCTAGGTAGTTATTAAATAGTTAATAACTATTTAATAACTATTGTACCTAATTAAAATAAATACAAAGTTGCCTGTAAAATAAAAATAAAACCTAAAATAGCTACAATATAATTATTATTTGTATTGTAGCTATCTTAGGGTTTATTTTATAGGTAAGTATTTAGTTTTAAATAGGAATAATTTAGTTAATAATAGTAAGATTTATTTAGATTTATTAAAATAATATTAAAGGGGGGTGTTAGTGTTAGACTTAGGTTTAGGGGTTAATAAGTTTAATATAGTTGGCGGCGGGGTCCAGGAGCTGCGGTTTAGGGGTTAAACATTTAATTTAGTTGCGGCTGGGTCCGGGAGTGGCGGTTTAGGGGTTAATGAGTTTAATGTAGGTTGCGGCGGTATAGTGGGGGGCAGGATAGGGGTTTATAACTTTAATATAGGTGACGGTGGGCTCTGGGTGCGGCGGTTTAGGGGTTAAACAATTTATTTATTTGCGGCGGGGTCCGGGATCCGCAGGATAGGGGTTAATAACTTGAATATAGGTAGCGGCGGTGTAGTGGGTGGCAGGATAAGGGTTAATAGGTATGATGTTGGTGGTGGGGTCCGGGAGCGGCGGTTTAGGGGTTAATACATTTATTATAGTTGCGGCGGGGTCCAGGAGCGGCGGTTTAGGGGGTATTAACTTTATTTAGTTGTGGGGGGCTCCGGGAGCGTCGGTTTTAGGGGTAAAACAATGTAGTTTAGTGTGGGTGCTTAGTGACAGGCTATCAAAAAAGCTGTGAAGAAGCCGATGAGCAGCAAGATCGATGACTGTTAGTTAACAACAGTCCACTGCTCATCGCTCCGTACTTGGTGCGCGGCTTCTTGACAGCTTTTTTTATAACTTTGGCGAACGTATTCAGGTCCGCGGCGGCGATGGTAGGCGAGCTTATGCGAGCGTATTGGGCCAGCGAATGCAGGTAAGTAGACAGCTTCATAACTAGAGGCCATAGGCTCAAACGGAGGAGCCTGTAAAGCCTTCAAAACAAAATTAAGACTCCAAGGAGGAGAGATTGATTTAATGACAGGCTTGATACGGACCAAAGTCTTCCAAACTTGATAATAAATTTTACTTGAAACAGATTAACGAGCCTGTAACATAGTATTAATCACTGAGTCAGAGAAACCTCTATGACTAAGCACTAGGCAATCAATTTCCATACCTTCAAATTTAATGATTTGAGATCCTGATGGAAAAACGGACCTTGAGACAGAAGGTCTGGTCTTAAAGGAAGTGGACAAGGTTGGCAACTGGACATCCGAACAAGATCTGCATACCACAACCTGTGTGGCCATGCTGGAGCTACCAGCAACACAAATGATTGTTCCATGATGATCTTGAAGATCACTCTTGGAAGAAGAACTAGAGGTGGGAAGATATAAGCAGGTTGGTAACACCAAGGGACTGCTAACGCATCCACCGCCTCCGCATTAGGATCCCTGGACCTGGACAGGTACCTGGGAAGTTTCTTGTTTAGATGGGAAGCCATCAGATCTATTTCTGGAAAACCCCACATCTGAACAATCTGAGAAACACATCTGGATGGAGCGACCACTCCCCCGGATGTAAAGTCTGACAGCTGAGTTAACCCGCTTCCCAATTGTCTACACCTGGGATATGAACCACAGAAATTGGACAGGAGCTGGATTCCGCCCAAGCAAGTATTCAAGATGCTTCTTTCATAGCTTGGGGACTTTGAGTCCCACCCTGATGATTGACATATGCCACAGTTGTGGTATTGTCTGTCTGAAAACAAATTAACGGTTCTCTCTTCAACAGATGCCAAATCTGAAGAGCCCTGAAATATTGATTGGTAACCTCGCCTCTTGAGATGTCCAAACCCCTTGTGCTGTCAGAGATTCCCAGACAGCTCCCCAACCTGAATGACTTGAATCTGTTGTGATCACAGTCCAGGTTGGACAAACAAAAGAGGCCCCTTGTACTATACGATGGTGATCTAACCACCAAATCAGAGAGAGTCGAACATTGGGATTTAAGGATATTAACTGTGATATCTTTGTATAATCCCTGCACCATTGATTCAGCTTACAAAGCTGGAGAGGTCTCATATGAAAATGAGCATAGGGGATCACATCCGATGCTGCAGTCATGAGACTTAAAACTTCCATGCACATAGCTACTGAAGTGAATGATTGAGACTGAAGGTTCCGACAAGCTGAAACCAATTTTAATCATCTCTTGTCTGTTAGAGACAGAGTCATGGACACTGAATCTATCTGGAAACCTAAAAAGGTGACCCTTGTCTGAGGAATCAAGGAACTTTTTGGTAAATTGATCCTCCAACCATGTTTTTGAAGAAAGAACACTAGTTGATTCATGTGAGATTCTGCAGAATGTAAAGATTGAGCTAGTACCAAGATATCGTCCAAATAAGGAAACACTGCAATACCCTATTCTCTGATTACAGAGAGTAGGGCACCGAGAATCTTTGAAAAGATTCTTGGAGCTGTCGCTAGGCCAAATGGAAGAGCGACAAATTGGTAATGCTTGTCCAGAAAAGAGAATGTCAGAAACTTATAGTGGTCTGGATGAATCAGAATATGAAGATATACATCCTGTAAGTCTATCGTGGACACATAATGCCCTTGCTGAACAAAAGGCAGGATAGTCCTTATAGTCACCATTTTGAAAGTTGTCACTCTTACAAAATGATTCAAAATTTTCAGATCCAGGACTGGCCTGAATGAATTTTCTTTCTTTGGGACAATGAATAGATTTGAATAAAACCCCAGATCCTGTTCCTGAAATGGAACTGGTATGATTACCCCTGAAAGCTCCAGGTCTGAAACACACTTCATAAAAGCCTGAGCCTTTACTGGATTTGCTGGGATGCATGAAAGAAAAAATCTTCTCACAGGAGATCTTACTCTGAATCCTATTCGGTACCCTTGAGTGACAATGCACTGAATCCATTGATTTTGGACAGAATCTGCCCAAATGTTTTGGAAGAATCTTAATCTTCCCCCTTCCAGCTGAGCTGGAATGAGGGCCGCACCTTCATGCAGACTTGGGGACTGGATTTTTTTTCTTAAATGGCTTGGATTTACTCCAACTTGAAAAAGGTTTCCAATTGGAAGCAGATTCTTTGGGGGAAGTATTAGGTTTCTGTTCCTTATTTCGTTGAAAGGATCGAAAACGGTAAAAATCCCTTCCCCCCAGTGACAGTTGAAATAATTGAATCCAATTGAGAACCAAATAAAGTATTACCTTGGAAAGAAAGAGATAGTAATCTAGACTTAGATACCATGTCAGCATTCCAATATTTGAGCCACAAAGCTCTTCTAGCTAAAATAGCTAAAGACATAGATTTAACATCAATTTTGATATTATCAAAAATGGCATCACAGATAAAATGATTAGCATGTTGAAGCAAGCGAACAATGCTAGACAAATCAGGATCCATTTCCTTTTGCATTAAACTTTCCAACCAAAAAGTTGATGCAGCGGCAACATCAGCCATAGAAATGGCAGGCCTGAGAAGATAGCCAGAATATAAATAAGCTTTCCTTAGATAAGATTCAAGTTTCGTATCTAAAGGGTCCTTAAAGGGAGTACTATCTTCCATAGGAATAGTATTACGTTTGGCAAGAGTAGAAATAGCCCCATTAACTTTGGGGATCTTTTCCCAAAACTCCAATCTAACTGCTGGCAAAGGATACAATTTTTTAAACCTTGAAGAAGGGATAAAATAAGTACCAGGCCTATTCCATTCCTTAGAAATCATATTAGAAATAGCATCCGAAACTGGAAAAACATCTGGAGTAACCACAGGAGGTTTATAAACAGAATTTAAACGTTTACTAGTTTTAGTGTCAAGAGGACTAGTTTCCTCAATATCCAACGTAATCAACACCTCTTTAAACAAGGAATGAATATACTCCATTTTAAATAAATAAGTAGATTTGTCACTGTCAATATCTGAGGAAGGATCTTCTGAATCAGATAGATCCTCATCAGAGGAGGATAATTCAGTATGTTGTCGGTCATTTGAAACTTCCTCAGAAGTTTTAAAAGACCTTTTACATTTATTAAAAGGCGGGATAGCAGACAAAGCCTTCTGAATTGCATCAGCAATAAAATCTTTTATATTTACAGGAATATCATGTACATTAGATGTTGAAGGAACAACAGGCATTATACTATTATCATGATGGATACATTCTCAGCATGTAAAAGGTTATCATGACAACTATTACATACCACAGCTGGAGGTATAATCTCCAGAAATTTACAACAGATACACTTAGCTTTGGTAGAACTGTTATCAGGCAGCAGGGTTCCAACAGTGGTTTCTGAGACAGGATCAGATTGAGACATCTTGCAAACGTAAGAGAAAAAACAACATATAAAGCAAAATGATCAATTTCCTTATATGGCAGTTTCAGGAATGGGAAAAAATGCAAACAGCATAGCCCTTTGACATAGAAAAAAGGCAAGAGGCATATAGGAATGGGGTTTTAAATAATGAAATTATTTGGTGCCAAGTATAACGCACAATGCAAAATGAAATTTTTTGGCGCTAACAACATTTGGAAATGACACACTCGCGTCATTGCAGACACAACCCTGTGCAAGGAAATGCGGCGTCAACTAAGATGCCAGAAATGACGAATTTGCGTCACCGGACGTACCTTTGCAACAAAAAATTATTGCGCCAAAAATGACACAATAAACATCAGCATTTTGCAACCTCGCAAGCCTAATTTTGCCCGCAAAAATTTAATGAAAAAGCAGTCAATTTGAAAAAAGACTATACCCCAGGTAAGAAAAATATTTTCCTAAATATGTTTTTTTTTCCCAAATATGAAACTGATAGTCTGCAAAAGGAAATATACATAAACCTGATGCATGACAAATATAAGTACAATACATATATTTAGAACTTTATTTTAATACATAAAATGCCAAACCATAGCTGAGAGTGTCTTAAGTAATGAAAACATAGTTACCAAAAAACACCCATCCACATATAGCAGATAGCCAAACCAGTACTGAAATAGTTATCAGTAGAGGTAATGGAATATGAGAGTATATCGGCGATCTGAAAAGGGAGGTAGGAGATTAATCTCTATGACCGATAACAGAGAACCTATGAAAAAGATTTCCTGTGAGGAAAGCCATCTAATTCAATAGGTGATACTCCCTTCACATCCCTCTGACATTCACTGTACTCTGAGAGGAATCGGGCTTCAAAATGCTGAGAAGCGCATATCAACGTAGAAAATCAAGCACAAACTTACTTCACCACCTCCATAGGAGGCAAAGTTTGTAAAACTGAATTGTGGGTGTAGTGAGGGGTGTATTTATAGGCATTTTGAGGTATGGGAAACTTTGCCCCTCCTGGTAGGATTGTATATCCCATACATCACTAGCTCACCAGATGTGTGCAAAAAGCTTACTTCTAGTGGAGTTAGCATGAAAGCGATAGTGTTTAATACCAATTCACTTGTAATCTGGCTCTTAATTGGGTTGTGGTTTCAATTAGCAGAAACAGCTATTTTCATATACAAAAAGATATCTAAAAAAAAACATTTACCACACATTTTATACTCTGCAGCTGATATAAAGAGTCATAAAAAAAAACATTAAGGGGAAATTCATTTTATAGTACACTGTCCCTTTAAATTACAGGAAAAGGGAGCAAAGGAAACAATAACAAATATTTTTGTGCACATAATTAAATATTTAGATTACAACCTCAGAGTGTTTTATGCTCTTTTACAATCTATGAAACCAGATATACCACAGTTTATATGTTTATTTATAAGAACGAAATACAGGAAATTCAAATATTCCAATTTAAGGGAGCATAAAAAAGGAAAATAATGTGTTAAAGCATTTTATTCTTGCACTATTACTTGGATATAGCTATGGGGTTAATCACAATGTATTAGCTAAACAAAATGTTTTTTCTACGGAAAACTATCATTAATGTCTATAAAAATATTTGTAGATAAATCATTTGATACATTTGGATTGAGATCAACCCCTATTTGTTTACTCGAAAATGTTCTCCCCTTTAATTTGTTCCCAATGATTCACTTTACCTGCTGGAGTGTATTAAATTGTTTACACATATCTCCATTACCCTTAAATTGGCATTTGAAATAGTTGATTTAGCCAGTGGTATCCCCATCTAATCTGAATGTTTTTGGCCTTAAGGCCAAGCTGTGTAAACACAGCCAGCAGAATAAATTACTCTCCCAGTGCAGTATGGAAGAGATAAGGCAACACAATTTTAATTTGCAGAGGGCGGAGCCAGCCAGCAAGAAAGATGGCTGCACATTGAGTGAGCTCAGTGAACCGGATCCCTAAAAGCGCCTAAACGGAGGGTTAGTCACTCAATTCATACCCTAACCTATGGAAATAAGTACTTTAAGAATGTGAATACCTAAACTAAGCTCCTGATAAAGGCAAACTCCCAATTTAGGACCACCAACACAGGAGGCCATATTAGAAACTGCGACACGGATCACAGTACTGACACACAGGCAAGGTTTAGTGTCTGCAACTAGCCGTACAGCATAATCCACCAGATCCTGGCAAAGGGGAACTCCATCTCCAGCGATATGACAACTAACACTCTGGCATGGTGAGATTTCACTGTTTAATTACATCAACTTAAACTTATACCGCAAATAAGAAGAGACATAAAGGGGTATACCCATCAACTTATATCATCATGTAACAGGGGGGGGGGAATAAAAGGAACAGAGATAATTATATCCCAAGCGGCAAGATAATGTCCTTTAACTGAATATCCCTAAATTAACTCAAATATATTATGCTGCACATCTCCAACAAACAACACTCTAATATTTAGAAAGAAGGGGCCATTTTAAAATCCTCTGTTATGCAGCAGATATTATTATACACAACGGATAAAAGAGCAGCATATAGTACTGCATATAACCTCTTCATACCTACATAGATCTGCTTGGCTAAATATTTTTCACAGATGTGACAATTTAACTACATAACAGAGAAGCTACAGTTCTATCTAGCGACACTAAAGGGAAATCACTGAGGAATCAGTTTTACTTTTGTATGTTACACACTGTAAAATCTACTAACCTCGTTTGTGAAAAGAATTAGTTCAGAAAATAATTTATTCTGATAACCTTTTCATCATGTCTACATAAAGACTAACCAAGGCAGAAAAACCACTGAAATCACTACCAGGTTCTACCCCAATAAGGTACTCATTCTTCAAACTTGCGGAATCCAGAACCAACAACACTATCACAATACCGCCATCACCCTTAAGACCATCATCACCCACATCAGATCCAGAAGAAGAATATAATGATGAATCCATTCAAATATCAAAAACACTACTGGAATCACTACCTTCTAAAAATGACTTTTCATCTTTAATAACACAAGTACGCCTATGCATAAAAGAAGAGATGGCCGAAGTCGGCAAAGAAATGACAGAACTTGATAATAAAGTAAACTTTATTGAAGAGGAAGTGGAAGCTAACCAAAATGAAATATCTACTATGCAACAAATGATAAGAGGACAATAATCTGCAATTATTTAATTGCACAATAAACTCGAAGATTTCGAAAATAAGGAATGCAAATGTAATCTAAGAGTACGAGGAATATCAGAATCTATCCCCTCTGCCTCCCTACCAACATACCTATCAGAACTTTTGAGAGGATTAGAGTTTGCCCTGCCAATCTTCTTGGATAGAGCTTATAGAGCCTTAAGGCCTAGACCTCCAGAAAACCAAAATACAAGAGATGTGATTCTACGCTTCAAGGATTACAAACAAAAAGAGGAAGTTTTGCAACAGTAAAGGAAACATAAAACTATTAGATTTCAAGACAGATCCATCCAAATCTTACCTGATCTAGCACCACGCACGCTAATGAGACTAAAAGAATTTCAGTTCCTGACCTCCCATCTCAGATCCAAAAAATGTAGCCTATAGATGGGGCTTTCCATGTTCCATAATAGTGGTTCGAGATGGGCAAAGAATAACGTGTAAAGACCCTGAAGATGCAGAAGACTCCTGTAATACTTTACAAATTGACCCTCTGCCAAGCAAGCTTTCTTCGTCAGACCAAGCGGCATCAAGCCAAGACATTCCCAAGCCGCAAAGGGAAAAATGTCAAACCATACCATCTAAGAGATATAAATCATAGCGACTCCTTCCTACTTGACATTTTGTATTGTATTGTGGCAGGATACCATTGAACCCAGAACACTTGTTATCATGACTAAGTCAAGAGACTACCCTAAAATGACAATGAAAAGGTTATGGACTTTAATTGTGTGAGCACAAGTAGAAGATGAATACACCCAGAACGGGCTACCATAGAATCAGGTTCTATAAAGCTCCGCCTTTTGTATTTCTATATAATTGTTCATATGAAAATGTTTATGCTAATTGTAACACAGTTTTGGATAATATTGCCTTAACTGTACTCTATAACAGACCTTACATGGTCTCACACTTTCAAGTAAGATAGAAAGCGAAATATTACATCAGTTGACTGTTTATGGATATGCAAAGTAAATAACTATAAGAAAACTAAATATCCAAGTTTACCCCCATACCCCTTTAATAGTTTGCCATATTAATGATAAAATGTATATTCACTTACTGTACTACACATCTAATCCAAATGTTTTTTCCCACATGGGAATTTAAAATATGTTAGAAACCAAGGGACCGGGTTCTCACCCTCAGACCGGGAATCACCCTAATATTTTTTGTTATTTTGTCTATGTTAAGGTAATGTTATTTATATGTCATTTAGAAAGACTTATTCTATTCAATTGTTGTTAATTTTGTTTTATTGTTCAAATATTCCGACACAGTTACATGAACTGTTACACATATTTTTACAAACACTGACACTACTCTGGATGAGAACTCTCTTGTCCGGACATTACTGTTACCCCTCAGAAAAATTAAATAGCTGATACAACCCCTTAACTAGTATCTTTTATAACACAAAATTTTGAGGGATTTAATACCCAATGAAATGCTCAAGAGCTATGCAAGATTATAAGCACAGTAAATATGATATATTAATGTTCCAAGAAACACATTTTAAGAAAACTTTAACATCTAGGTATTTTTCTCCCCAGTTTCAAAAACATTACCATAGTTGACACCCTACCAAAAAGAAAAATGGAGTTAGTATTTTAATCCATAGGTCTATCCCCTTCCAACTGGATTTACAGAAAACCTATCACCATCATTAACATATATGCCCCTAACACCTCCCAAACACTTTCATCTGCTCTATTACAACAACAACTGTTTCCAGGGAAACTAAACCCCAGATATTCCTTTAAGCAAAATGGGAAGCTCACAAATGCGTAATTAGGGGGGAATGAATCAAAATTAAAGCATACAAATCTAAAACATATAGACAACAACAACAAGACCTATTACAACAAATCCTCCAATTTGACCACTTACATAAATTAAATTCTTCAGATGATTCTATACTACAAACATTTGACTCAATATAGGCAAAATAATATAAAGCACAAAAAGCTTCCTTTTTCCTAAAACAAACATTTCATACAGAGAGTAATAAACCGGGCAAACTTCTAGCAAGAGCCCTTAAGAAAAAGCAAAATGCTAACTATATACATCACCTAATAGCAAACATATAGAAGACTCACTTTCAATGGGAGAAACATTTAGAAATTATTATGTTAACTTATATAACCTATTCCCTCACAGAGCCATGCATACCCACAAAGAAGACTGTCAGAAATATCTTAATACATTAGAAATTCCACAGATCACTTCAGAAATGCAAGAAGTTCTTAATCAACCAATAGATTGTGCTCAAAGTTGCAATCAAATCACTATCACCAGGAAAGAGCCAAGGCCCAGATGGCTTTTCCGGGGCTTACTATAAAGCATTTAAAAAACTACTTAGCCCACACTTATTAGCGTTATTCCAAAATATAGATTCAGACAATCCAATCCCACCCAACATGCTGGAAGCACATATAAGTGTTCTTCCAAAACAGGATAAAAGCCCAGACCAACCAGCTCATTTCAGACTTATTTTATTACTTAATGTAGATCTAAAACTATATTCAAAAATATTGGCCAACAGACTTAACCCCATATTACCTCATATTATACATCAAGATCAATCAGATTTTGTACAGGGGAGGGAAGCAAGGGATAATACCGTTAAACGTCTACATTTAATCCACCATGTCACCAAAAACCACATGCCCTTGGTCCTCCTGTCGACAGACACTGAAAAGGCCATTCGATAGGTTGGACTGGACCTTTTCATTCCTCACACTACAGAAATTGGGGGCTTCCAGACAGTTTTCTAGCAAGAATTTTCCCACTTTATTCCCAACCATCAGCTAGAGTAAGAGTTAATGGGATCCTCTCTGACCCTTTCCCCATTCTAAATGGGACGAGACAGGGTTGTCCCCTTTCTCCATTACTTTTTGTTCTTTCCATAGAAATCCTAGCTATACATATTAAGCAACATCCCCAAATAAATGGAATCTCTCTAGAATCAAGATTATACAAATTGGCCTTATTTGCCGATGATCTTCTACTATTTTTATCAAGTCCAAAAACCTCCCTACCACCTACTATGCTGATCCTGGAAACATATGTGAAATTATCTAACTATTCTATCAATTTTAATAAATCCGAACTCCTCCCCTTGCAAATGTCCAAACAAGAAACACAGACATCCCAAGCCACCCCTTTATAATAGCTACACAAGCATTAACATACCTGGGTATTTATCTATCACCTGACTCTTCACAATTATTTAAACTTAATTATGAAGGATTTATCCAATAATTTTTTCAGTTAACTAATGGCTGGCTTCTTAAACCAATCTTGTGGATAGGCAGATTTAATGCTATTAAAATGACCCTCCTCCCAAAAATACTATATGTACTTCAGACTGTACCCATACCACTGCCAAAGACTTATATTCCACAACTCCAAAACACTCTAAACTCTTACATTTAGAATTGAAAACCACAGAGAGTAGCTAAGACTACATTATACCTTCCTAAACAGCAAGGAGGATTGGGTGTTCCAGATCTCCAAGCTTATAGATTTGCTACTATTTTAACTAGAATCATAGACTGGTGCAATTATGGCAACCCTTCTACCAAAATATGGATTTAGATTGAACAAGACTTCATTAAATTCCCTCAGCAAGGCAGTCTCTGCTGGCTATCCTCGCACCTTAGACCACAAACAATCAGCCAATTCCTGATTATTAAAGAAACCCTAGATGTATGGGACAAAATATTATGGAAGTATATCAATATATCAAACATCCCCTCCCCCATAACTCCATTTTTTTTTATAATCCTGAATTACCACTAGGAACAAAACATATGGACACAGATATCACTGATATAAACAAACTTATACCTATCTATCTAACTACTGAAGGCACTAAACTTCTACCCATAGAACAAATGCATGACTTAGGAAAGGAAACCTTTAAGACATGGTATCATTATCACCAACTAGCTCACTTCTTACAACATCATAAGCTGAAAACATCTTCACTCTGTTCGCAGACACCATTTGAAATACTATGTAGCACAAGTAATCCACCTAAACATTCAGTATCTTCAATTTATAAGTATCTATTATCTCTGCAACACCAAAAAACAACCATCATACACCAAACCATCATACCCTATCAATTATCACTATCAGACTTGAATTCAATTTTCCAATCCATCTCTCACTCTTCACACTCATCGTCAATGTTAGAAACAAACTTTAAGCTTCTTATGCAATGGTATTTAACACCACAAAGACTAAAACACATATTTCCACAGGCATCAGACAAATGCTGGAGGAAATGTGGTCATACAGGCTCACTTTATCATATCTTGTGGGACTGTCCAAGAGTTAAAGATTGCTGGGAAGACATTCAGATTCATATAAACTACCTATTTGAATGTAATTGATCTCTTGACCCACTGATATTTCTATTCAACATATTTCCTAAATCACCATCAAAATTACATGCTAAATTATACCATGCTATCTTAAATAGCACAAAACAACTCATTCCAAGACTTTGGAACCAGGATAAAATTCCTACTATACAGATCTGGCTACAACAAATAACGACAAATGTATCTCTTGAAAGGTACTAGATGTCTTGCATGACATTAATTTTTTATGGGACACAAAACCGCAGATACCTCTAAACATAACATAAATGGAAGAGAAGTAAATTACTTAGTTAAATAAACTACCCCAAGCTCACAACATTTTCAATTCCCACTGCTTATTTATTCAAAACCTCTAGTGACAAAATAACAATGACAACATAAATGTTTTGTGTACCAACAGCAAATTGTGTTTTATTTTTTAAATATCATACTATATATGGTACTTTTCATGTAAGGTGAGATGATAACATAACTGTTTAATATGTTTTTTGTACAAGCAACAACTTTGTTTACTGTGGAAATAATATATACTGTACATTTCATGTAATGAAAATTTTTATGAATATTAAAGTGTTTTAAAATCTAAAAAAATAAATAAAAAAATGTTAATTTGACACTGTTCTCTCCAAGTATTGGTGATTGGTTTACAGACAGATATAAGATAAAGAAGCATGTATATGTACACAGTGTGATAACGTAATGAGATCTGATTATACCTACAAGCTCAACCCATAAGGGCTGATGCTGTATCTGGTAGTTAAAACCCCTTACTAAGACTTGTTAACAATTGTAGTCACTAGTAAAAGGGGTGGGTGGGAGGGAAACTTTCTCCTTTGAAAATCCCAGGAAGAAGAGACCAGATTGTTCCAGAACTTTCCTTATAAATGGTAAGCCTAAGACCTCCCCTTACCGTGCAACATTGTTGCCACTACACTACACTGGGATTTTCAATAGCCTGTCATGCTCATCCCTTAACTCCATTACAGGAGACTTTGCTACCTTACATTCACCTAAGGGCTGATGCTGTATCTGGTAGTTACAACCCCTTACTAATACTTATTTAACTTACTAAGATAACAAATAAACACACGGACACAGAGAGCTGGGTATAAGACCATATCATGGTCATGTTTATTAACATTTGAATAAACCTGACTTCAATGGAAGTCAACTAAATATTTAACTCGTGGTGGCATTCGAGGCCTAGTAAAAATTATTACTATTAGCTCCATATGACCGGAGGTCGCAGCCAGGTGTTGTGGAATTGCCAATGCAAAGGGGGGCTGCAAAAATGTGGCTCCACCCAATTCTGTCTATGAGGCACAGACGTCCTAAAGGATCTTCAGCCAGCAGACCCACAGGGCGGGGCCCCCTAGGTCACGACCTGAGGACATCACCCCCGCCCATTAGCCCGACTGTCACCTCTACAGACTCCGCCCTCAGGTGTTTATGGCTACGACCTCCCGCCACAAGAGACAGGCTTCCTCCGAAAGACGGACTCTTGCCGCCACCAGCTAAATATGGGTAACCAAGGCCCTCTTGAGGTCCGCCATGAAGATCACCAGCTCTTCATCAGATAGGTGCACGCCGTCTGGGCAATATAGCCCCTTCTTATCAGCTGAGAACTGATCATGCCGGACCACAAAACCGCCTATAGCCATCACTGCTCTACCCAGCTCCCTGTCCACCTTCTTCCTAACCCTGTAAGCTACCCTAGGTGTAGGGAAGAATCTACAACGCAGCCGGGGGATTATGTTGGACCAAGCCAACCTTACCCCCGGAAACGTTGTACAAATCCATCGTACATCGGACCTCATAGCATTGATGAGGTCCAAAGCTGGTACGCACCCTAAATAGTTGCCCCCCATGTGGAGGAGAATAATATGGGGCTGCCCCCATCTGTGTCTGGCATCTTGAAGGAGGGCCGGCAAACCATTCCACTGTAAGCCTCTACGACCCAAACATCTCACAGAGGCCCTCGACACCGATAGCCCCAATTGCTGCCCATCAGGATGGGAGAGAGCCCTCAGGGCCGCCCAGTGCATGTATGAGTGCCCTACGATCCAAATTCGAGTAGGGTCTTCAGCCACACCTAAAATGGATTACAATGATTAAGGAACTAAACAGGAAAAAAACACCACCAGAAAACTGGTCAATACGCGCAAGTTAAGAGAAAAGAACCCCTTCCCCACTATGCCTCCGCTGGGGGGCGCACGTACAGCTTATAACTTTGGGACCTCCACCTACCCAATCTCTGAATGTGTTCTGACCTCCATCCTAGCGCCGCCACGCTGGTGGCAGCTCCTATGCGAAACGAGTGGGGGGTGATTCTGCAATCCCCCATACCCGCCGAGAGCACCGCCTTTTTGAGCACTGCCGTGAACTGGTATCGGGACAAGTTAGACCCATCAGCGTGTACCAGGAACTGAGCTGGGCCATGAGTGCGCTGCGCTGCATAAGCCTTCGTCAACAATACTGGGCAGGCTCCTGAAACTGAAGGGGTCAGGGTCACCCAGGCCCCTCTTCCTTCTTGGTCCGTCTTGGAATGCGGGATAAACAAGAGAAGGTTATCCCCAGCCCATTTGACATGGGTCACTTGTTTTCCAGACTTAACTGACTGCTTAGAGGCAGCGACCAACTCAGGGCAGCAAAAAATGCCAAAGAAAAGGCGCACTGAAACAGTTCCCTTTCGCCGCGATCGATGCAGCCATCTACCAGGGCATTGAGCAGTTTGGTTAACCTGCACATCGTCACTGATTCCCAGGCATCTCCTGCCCTACATTCCAACATGACCCAACCTTTAACTACCTGCCATACCATAAAGCCTTTCGTGACATTAGGATACTCCAGCAGGTTGCAGGAAAAGGAGATAGCTGCGATCTTATTAGATATAGCTCCTTTAGAGATCCCTTGCCTATTCCAGCCTGCAAGCCATTCCAAGAACAGCTCTCTAAGGGCTCCCCCAACTACAGTGCCGTGCTCAAGACAATATCCTACCCACTCACCCCAGTGCTGTGAGTAAGCCTTCCAGGTGTTTGGAGCCAATGACGCCCGCACTAGGTGCCCTACAGAATTCCATGCCCCGCCAACTGCCGAACAGAGGGGGGACAAGGTAAGCCAGCTGCAGCCGCACTGGGAGCCAGTCTGCGGAATTGTTCCCATTGAAACCTAGATAGTGCGTCCACCAAGGTGTTATTAACCCCAGGGACGTGTCTCTCTGTAAATTGAATGTTATATTGTAAGCACCTAAGCACCAGCTGACGCAAGTACCTAACAACTACTGGAGAGGAAGCCGACAATCTATTGATGGGGAACACAACACTAGCATTGTCCATCCAAAACACAATGAACTGGTCCCTTAGGACCGGCCCCCAGAGTTCCATTGCCACAACTATAGGAAAGAGCTCCAGGAGTGTTAGATTCCTATTCAAACCCCTTTGAACCCATGACAAAGGCCATGGTTCAGCACTTCATTGGCCGTCAAGGTATGCTCCATAACCGAATGCCCCTGCCGCATCCGTCAGGAGGTATACCGTCTGACTGGAAGCCTGAGGCGAATGCCATAGTAGTGTTCCGTTAAACTCTCTAAGAAAACGCTCCCACACCCTAAGGTCTTCCTGCATGTCCTCCGAAACAGCGACCTGCCGCGCGCTTTTAGGAGCGGAAAGCTTAGCTTCCATCCTCCTGTTGAACACGCGACACATGGGTATGATTTTGCATGCAAAATTGAGGAGCCCCAGAACTGATTGCAGTTCCCTCATGGGCATGCTAGTAGCCGTCATTGCTTTACGTACTGCTTTGAGCATGGCATCCACCTTATCGGCGGGAAGACGACAAAGCCTTACAGCAGTGTCTATCTCAATTCCCAGGTACGTGAGTCTCGTACAGGGGCCTTGCGTCTTATCCTCAGCAAGCGGTACGCCAAATCTTGCCATTAGGCCCCTCATTACTGGCATCAGTCGATCGCATTCCCGAGTCTCTGCGCCGCCCACCAGCAGGAAATCATCGAGGTAGTGGGCCACAAAGCCTCCACCTGCCTCCCTCACGACCGCCCAATGTAAGAACGTGCTAAACTCTTCAAAATACGCACATGACACCGAGCAACCCATGGGTAGGCATTTGTATACATAGTAACGGCCTTCGAATTTACACCCCATCAATCTAAACGACGTGGGGTGTATGGGAAGCAAACGAAACGCGGCCTCGATGTCCATTTTGGCAAGCAGCACGCCCGGCCCCGCTGCTGTAACCAACTCTAACGCCTGATCGAAAGACTGATAAGACACCAAGCTGATCATCGGGTCAATCGCGTCATTTACGGATCCGCCCTTCTAATACGACAAATGCTGTATCAGGCGGAATTTACCTGGGTCCTTCTTTGGGACCACACCCAGCGGTGAAATAACCAGCGCGGGAATGGGAGGCCTCTCAAACGGACCCGCAAACCTCCCTAGGGCAATTTCCTTGCCCAATTAAGCCCTTACCTCCCCCGGCATCTCATAGGCCGACTTCAAGTTTCTGTGCGAGGGGGACCCAACTACTGTACCCATTTTCCGGATCCGGAAACCCTCACTAATCCCTTCTAGAAGCCGGCCAGCGGCCTCCCTATCCAGGAAGGCCGCTAGACAGGGCCTAATTGCGTCCAGCCTCAGGGGTGTTGGAGCTCTTCTGTCCAACCCCCCCTTTATAGGGCTCCACTCTCTTTCCTTTTTGGGCAGTTGGAGCCTGGATGCTGTCCGCCGCAGTACATGCAGGCGTGACGAAAGGAGCATGATGCCCCTTTATTGCACTGCTTCTCATTGTAACGCCAACACTCCCTGCCATGCCGCTTGACCAGCCCCTGCGGCTTAGAGGGCCCTGATCGTACTATCAATCCCCCGCCCTTCTCGGGGACAAGTAGGGACCACAGGTCCAAATCCTTGACCCCGAAATTAAGCACGGGGTTTCCTACCATCTTCCTTCTAAATTCGCTATCATAGGCTCTCCACATGCCCTCTCCAAACCTGTTATAAATACACTCAATAATTTCCACGTACTTAATAACATCCACCGCGGCCTCCAGTCTCTGTTCAATGCAGCAAGAAGAGAAAACTCGGAAGCACCGCCTCCATTCCTCAAAAGTATCTGGACGCTGTATCTTTTTTGGTCCGGTACCATCCTCGCTACGCTCTTTATCACGCTAAGCCTCTAGAGACAGTTCAAACATGTTCACATACTTGTGATCCCTGATCTTCTGAACTGTCTTAGCCTTCAAATGCGCGTGAAGGCAGTGAATCTTGCAAGGGTATGAATCCCCCTGCAGAGCCACCTTCCTTGCACTGACAGCATTATCCTGCGCCTGTATGCAACTAGCTGCTCCTGCAACGCTGCTCAGGGAGGCCACAGACCCACCCTGCACTGCTAGCAGCTGCGACTGCCCTGCACTTCCTAGACCTTTACTTTGATTTCGCTCGGTGACCAATAGCTTCAGCATCCTAAACATGCGCCACTGTCCCTTGCTGTTAAGCCCTAGCTTCCTACCCCCATCTGAATCTGAGTCAGTACTGGAGTCAGTGTTAAGTGTGTGCAACATTTAAAATAAAGTTTTCTCACCAGCTGCAGAGGTGGAAGGTGCCACAGACACTGATGCTGCTCCAGATGGTCCTTCTCCTGCCTGTGCTGCTAGCGATGTTCCTGCCACGCTGGACGTCTCTGCCACTGCTGCGGAAGCCATGGGGCCCTGAGAAGGAGAAGCAAACAAGAGGGGAGTATCCAGGCCAGCCACATGAACCCCTTGTCCGCGGCCCCGGGAGGCTGTAGACATACTTGGGCCAGCACAGTTAGTGACCCCACTCATAATCTCAGCATCACCAGACATATCCCACTCTTTCACTGAACCTATCTGGATATCCAGGCCCCTAGTGCCGCACATTGGGTCTGTGCTTATTCCCGGTGCTACCCCCGCATTCATTCTGGCTCCTGTAACATGCGCTCTTGTTTCCCCAACAAATGACACATTTTTTCCACACAGGTTCCGTCTCTGAGACCCCATTTGAGCACCACAAAAACCCGCATAGCTTAATCTACCAAACTTAGCCCCTCTGAGTCTCCCCGTTGGCAAGCCACGCCCCCTTTGCACCATCGCTTTCCTAGCACCTATCCCTGACTTTGCAGAGCATTGCGCAGCGGAGCTGGCCTGCTCGGATACTCCCCACTCACCTGTGGTAAGTACCCGGCTTGGCCTCTTCCTCGTCGTCAATGACCCTCTCGCCGCTCCCTGTTCCGGCCGTCTGCACGCGTCACTACTGGAAGTGACGTCACGCGCTACAGACGTTGAACCGGAAGTGGGATCGGACAATGCTAGGCCGCAACCGGAGCCTGCGCTGGTAGTAGCAGGCTCCGACTTAGCCACCAATGCATTTCTGGGATCTGGCTCACCCGGCCTGGGCAGCGGGTAAGTAGGGTTAGGCGCTCCCACAACCAGAGTGACCGGGGGCAATACCGCAGCAGTGAGAGCCTTAAACAGACCCACTACAGCTGCAGCAGCCTCCTGAGACATGCCGGAGGCCATAAGGGCCCCCACGCCAGCTTCCATTGCCCTTTCTAGATTAGTAATGACCCCCCCACCTGCTGCATCCGTCTGGCCTGTAACCATGGCAGTATCAGGCCCCGCAGATCCAGCAACTGGAGGTGGGGGAATGGGGGGGGGGGGACATGCATGGGTGGAATAACTGAAGATACATGCCTGTTTTTTATCGTTGTTGGTGGCACCCCATCCTCAGCCTCCTCCTCTATTCTAGGTGCAGCCCTGCGCAAAGACATCCTAGTCATCTCCCTAAATTGAATAGGCAAAGCAGCACATCTCCTGGAACGAGACATCACGAGAGGGATGACACAGCAAACTTTCTCCTTTGAAAATCCCAGGAAGAAGAGGCCAGATTTTTCCAGAACTTTCCTTATAACTGGTAAGCCTAAGACTTCCCCTTGCCGTGCAACATTGTTGCCACTACACTACACTGGGATTTTCACTAGCCTGTCATGCTCATCCCTTAACTCCATTACAGGAGACTTTTCTACCTTACATTCCCCTTTTATTAGGTTGTGGCTTCAAAACACAAAATCAATTAATTCATATACACAAATAAACCTTAAAAAGCTAATTTCATTATAAAAGTAAATTGGAAAAATGTTTAAAATTGCATTTCCTATCTGAATAATGAAAGTTTAATTTTGACTAGATTGTCCCTTTAAAGTGAAAGTAAATCCTAGCGTTGTACAAACGCTAGGATTTACTATTGAAACAAATAAAGATAAGATACTTCATGTAGAAAGCTCCTTTATTTGATTCAATCGGTCGCCGTTCTTAGCTCCTACAGCAGCGCACGGCTAAAAAAAATTTCAATCAACCAGATCGTACTCGATCGGGTTGAATTGTGGCAATTCCTGTCCGCTCTGAGCAGGTGGACAGGAATCGCCACAATTCAACCCGATCGAGTATGATCGGGTTTATTGACACCCCCCTGCTGGAAGCCGATTGGCCGCGAGTCTGCAGGGGGCGGCATTGCAACAGCAGCGCACGGCTAAAAAATTTTTTGGCTAAGAGGTGACGATTTCACCTCTTAACCAATAGCCGTGCAGTAAATCCGGCTCCCATGGGCGCCAAGCCGGTTTTACCGCACGGCTATTGGCTAAGAGGTGAAAAAGTCACCTCTTAGCCAAAATTTTTTTTAACTGTGCGCTGCTGTAGGAGCTAAGAACGGCGACCGATTGAATCAAATAAAGGAGCTTTCTACATGAAGTATCTTATACTTCATGAATGAAAGTGCCCTTTTTTTGTTTCAATAGTAAATCCTAGCATTTGTACAATGCTAGGATTTACTTTCACTTTAACGGCTGAAAAAATGTTAAGCATTAGAGCTGTGCATTTGGCTTTGGACAAATACGAATTAATCTGAATTTATGCTTATTTGATGAGTCGTCCGATACACAAACAACCGAATACATTATTAGATGAAACAGGCGAGGAATAATTGCTGGACCAAATTGATGCATTCATTCGTTTGGTGCCAAAAAAGTTTGTGGAACAATGTTTTATGTCTCTGCTGCTGTGAGGCTTGCTGTACCTTTAAGGAGGCCTAGATCATCAGTTATGCTTGAATTGTAGCAGTCTTTATAAGATTTGTGTTTGCAGCAGGATGCTGCTTGTGTATTGAGTAATTTGACTTCCTCTTACTCTAGCAGTTTACTATTTGCATATACTAGTTTTATTTTTTATTCCCCTGACTACAGTTCTGTATTAACCCCTTGTTTTCGACTGACTTGGTATATGACTTTAGCTTGTTTTATTTTAATGATTCTGTACTGCTTTTCCTGCAAGGCCTGACCCAAAATGTCTGACTGAATTTACTTTATACTTTGGATTCCTCTGCTATCAGGAAATCTGCATTTAAGTCACCTTGTCTGGATAGCAAGACTAAACATTTTACAAAGGTATGCTTTCCTTTGTTATTTGATTATATTTACAGTCACTTTCTAGTATGTATTTGTTCCATTACTTTGTAGGTGATGATTAAAGTACTAGAAAGATTTCAGCTACTAAGTTTAGTCTCATTGCTCTCACACCACTTGGACTCTTCTTGGCTACTGTGTTTTACTTGCAGTGTACAATGCAGTTTACTCTTACATAATGACCATAATTAGCCTTTTTGTCTGCAGACTCAAACTCAGATTGGCTCCTCCAAAGTGTAATTAGATTGTGTGCTGTCCTAGGCAATCACAATTCTGCTGCCCCCCACCCCCAAGGTTTTAGGATGTTTTTGACCTTAATAATTTTTGGTCAGGGACTTAATTTTTTTTATGGGATTTCCAAAATAAATGTTCACACACACAGACACATACACACACAGAGTTATACACATACACACACACACACACACACACATAGACATACACACATATATATATCTGTTGCTGCAGTATGTATAAAAAACAAATACAGATTTCTTGAACAATACTTCCCCAAACACAATACTAAGTGCTGAAAGCCAACAGAACTAAAGGCAATAGCTAGCTAAATAAACAAAAGGTTCATCGCTACCTCTAAACGGCAAGCTCTATGGGCAGTCTCTTATTATACCCCCCTAGAATGTAAGCTCTTTGCGCAAAATCTCCCATTATATACCTGTATAGAAATACAGGAAAAACACAGGGCACCCCAGGATTCAAGGTAAAAGCACAATTTATTAAAGATGACACTCATCAAAATGCGCTTACTTAGTGTTAAAAACAATGTGCAAAACCACCCATCGGATGACTGCATCCAAATGAATCACCTTAACGGTCTTGTGTGTATGTGCACCACAAACTTCTCATGTACCCACCGTGAAAGGGTGTCTAACACTATGACCTCCTCAAAACGTGACTAGCAGTGAAATATCGATCAAAGATCCGCACCAAGGACCTCTATGCATTTCATCCCTATTTGTTGGGGGTTTCTCAAGAGTCGTTGGGTCAATATTCCATTACGGACTAATTTGGAGCTAAGTATCTCAACTCTTTGTTTGACAAACTGTACACTAATAGTTTGATCTGAATAGATGAAGATTTTAAACAGTGACTTCATTTATCAGATATTTTGTATCGCTTGCATGTTACATTTCCACTGCACTGCATAACTTGACACATTTATTATTGAATACTAATTTAGTGAGTTTTAACTTTTCTATACAATTGGATTAGTTGTTTTGATATTAAGTCCTTGAATACTGGTCTCTCAGTATTAGTAGGGCAGCTTTTTATTTTTGCTGTTTTTGTATATACCTGTATACTTCTAAAAAAAATTGTACGGTTCTTACAATTATAGCCACAAAAAGTGCTGCCCCCTCCTAATCTGCCACCCAAGTTAAGTGCCTTGTTTGCCTCTGCCAAAATATGCCCGTGAAAATGTGTTGGAGATTGACTATGAACAAAATAAATGCAGTGAGCAAGGCGTTAATTTGTTCAAAAAATGTTAAGACTTTGCTGATATGTTATTCTACAGCAAGATATCAGAAGTGTCTTGTAATTAAACCGTGATTATTGAATTTTAAAACAAACTTTAACTAGAAAGTACATAGGTTAACTAAAATGAATTTTATTTTTATTATTATAATTATTATTATTACTATTATTTCTGTTTATTAGGCATAAAGTTGTAATACACAGTATTAAAAGTAAGGTTTCTGCTGTAAATCACCTTTACATGGGCCAATCTACAGGACAGATGGACTTGTGAGCTTAGAATCCAAAGGTCATCTGAATTCTAATGTATGATTGTAATTACGTAATGATTATAAATTAAAGGAATGTGATATAAAATTGTTAGTTCCAGATTTGTCATAGATTGTAATTAGTTAAATATGATTACATTGCATTCTTTAGGTAGTTAAAAATTAATAATAAAAAAATAGCCAAAAACAAAAATCACAATAAGCTTAAGAAAATCCTCTTTCTATATTTTATTATATATTTACCCAATCTCAGGCTAAGAAAACCTTTTGTTCTATTTATATAGTATGCATAAACTGGTTGGCATGGCTATTTAAACCTGATGTGTTTCTAATGAATTGGAACGCCATAAAATTTAAGCCCAAACCCCCCCTTAGTTAAATAAAATGTTTTTGAATTGCAAATGTAATTGGATTTTTGGATTTTTATAGGGGTACAAAAAATGTTTGTCACATACAGTTGCTCAAGTAGTTACAGGAATACCCTGCTTACAGTGATTCACTAATACAACATTAACACAGAGATCAAGTCCCAACCTCCAAGGATTTTGAAACAATACTGTACTCATCGCGAGATTGTGAGAAAGGAAACTGGCACCATTTTGTTATGCACAGTTTGGTTTGTTTAAAGCATTCCAGTGCACTCCGTGTCTCAGTGCCGTAGTCTGGAAAATGTTACTACAGTAATTGTCACTGTTTTACAGGTACTGTACAGTCTATATTGAATACTGTACAGTATTGTACTAATGTTAGACTAAACTTAGTGCTATTGAACACCTAATATTTGTTAGTTCAAACATGGTTTTTACATTTTAAACACTCTGGTAATGCTTTAAGGCATTTTTTTACTTTACAGTGGAAGTCCAGTCCCTAATCTGCTGTATTAGCGAGGTATTTCTGTACTTTTTTCTACTTTGAATAATTCATCACACGTACTTATGGTGAAATTAACGTGTTTAAAATACTACATTTAACAGAATCAAATGTTCTATTTAAACCATTTAAATTAAAATTCGATTTGTGATAAAACAAAGTAATCAAATGTCAATTTTTTGGGGGAACACATTTGAATTAGCAACAAAATAGGGCTAGATTAGAAGTGGTGTGTTATATTGAGACCACGCTAACTTGTGCTGGTATTACAAGTTGAAAGTAAATGCATGCTGCCGAGGGCAATCTAATTTGCGTTTGTCAGCTTAGCGCTAGTGAAGACTTCACGTAAAGGGTAAGGATTTAAAAAAAAAAAACATGTGCACCAAACACTGCATTATATTAAAATAAACTGTTACACTCATATTTACACTATTTGATAGAAATTATTTATTCAAATACTATAAAAGAAACGTTATAAGGGTTCAAAGTGTTATGGTATACAAGAAAGCTCTTTCACAATTTGCTTGTTGATGTCATGTTCTGTCTCAGGATATTTTGTGAGAGCCTCATTGGCTGGAACAGTTGCTTTAAATGAAGATTAGTAGAAGCCATATAGATTGAAAATATAACAGATTTATTTAAATAACAAAATACTTTGATTGAGCAAATACTTGCAGGGTATTTTAAATATTTACTATTCAGGTATGTTATGTCCACATACACCAGGAGTGGAAAGGAACAAACAAGTAAGCAGAGATGCAGATTTAAAGGTAAAGTCTTTCTCCTGGTAATAACTGAAGTGCAGGATTTGCACAAAGCAGGAAACAACCTTGTAAACAGGTAACAGTTTTAAAGGTAAAGTCTTTCTCCTGGTAATAACTGAAGTGCAGGATTTGCACAAAGCAGGAAACAACCTTGTAAACACGTTTAAAGGTAAAGTCTTTGTCCTGGTAATAACTGAAGTGCAGTAATTGCACAAGGAAGGAAACAGTAGCAAGTTTAAAGGTAAAGTCTTTGTCCTGGAGATAGCTGAAGTGCAGGAAACAGGTTCTGGCTTGTGACAAAACAGAAATAATGTGAAGCCTAACAGCCAGCCTTAAATAGGGAGATTTTTCACAGGATTGGTTTTGAGTAAATCCAAAATTAAGAGCACCTGTGTTTTGCACAGGTGTAATTACAAGTAAGACACATACTCATTTAACAGATCTTTTAAGTTGCATGCTATTGCATTTTGAACACCTAAACTGCTAGAACTGGCTTTGGCTCATCATACAAGCAAACAGAGAAGTAAGCACAGAGCCAAAGGATCAAATCCCCACACATCCCTTTTGAGCAGAATGCCTTCCAGACCTTTTCTTTTTCTTTTTAGTCTGAAAGCTTGGACCTTTTCTTTTTAGTCTGAAAGCTTGGACCTTTTCTTTTTAGTCTGGAGGCTTGGTTCGGGACAGTTGAATATTCATAGCTCTTGAAAAAGACGTTCTGATGTTGAAACGCGTTGAGCTTATTACATTTTGTTGGAACTTTTTAACCTGGCTGAGGCGCTGTGCACTTTTTATTCACCTATAATAAACATATTGGAATTTTGGAAATCAACAACCTGTGAGTATCTTCCATTTATTGTCCGCTTGTGCTATACGTTGTTGCACTATTGTGGGCTCTTATTTTAAGTACCCTTGACCTGATAATGGCCATGGAAAGAACTCTCGACCCATGTGTTGTTTGAAACATATTTGTACATAGATACACATATAAACACAAACACACACACACATATATATATATATATATATATATATATATATATATATATATATATACAGTATATATATACATACACAAACAGACACACTTCAGAGCCATTTTCACTCAAAAGACGGAAAACATGAAAAATCTTTTTTAATAATTTTTAATATTTTTACTGTGTTTTAATGTAATATATATATATATATATATATATATATATATATATATATATCCTATCATATAAAAGGCCAAGTGTGTTTGTCCGAAGTTGTCATGCGCAGTAGAGACAGCATGAGGACAAACACACCTGGCCTTACCTGACATGCTGTTTGTGTGGGTTGGGCAAAAGTGGGCGTGGCCGGATTTGAGCGCGGGCATGGTTGGGCGTGGTCGGGCGCAGCCGGCGCGAGAGAGAGGGGAGAGAAATAGAAAGAGAAGGGGAGAGACAAAGAGAGGGGAAGTGAAGAAGAGAGGGGAAAGAGCAGAAGAGAGGGGAAGAAAGAGCAAAATAGAGGTGAAAGAGCAAAAGAGAGGGAAAAGAGCAAAATAGAGGGAAGAGAGGGAAAAGGAGAGGGGGAGAGAGAGAGCAAAAGAGAGGGGGAGAGAGAAAATAAGAGGGGGAAAGAGAGAGAGCAAAAGAGAGGGGAAGAGTGAAAGCAAAAGAGAGGGGAAGAGAGAGCAAAATAGAGGGGGGAGAGAGGGGGGGGGGAGAGGGGGAGAGAGAGCAAAAGAGAGGGGGGAGAGAGAGCAATAGAGAGGGGAAGAGAGAGAGCAAAAGAGAGGGATGGAGAGAGAGCAAAAGAGAGGGAAAAGAGCAAAAGAGAGGGGGAGAGAGAGCAAAAGAGAGGGGAAAGAGCAAAATAGAGGGAAGAGAGAGCAAAATAGAGGGGGGAGAGAGGGGGGGGGGGAGAGAGGGGGAGAGAGAGCAAAAGAGAGGGGGGAGAGAGAGCAATAGAGAGGGGAAGAGAGAGAGCAAAAGAGAGGGATGGAGAGAGAGCAAAAGAGAGGGGAAAGAGCAAAAGAGAGGGGGGAGAGAGAGCAATAGAGAGGGGAAGAGAGAGAGCAAAAGAGAGGGATGGAGAGAGAGCAAAAGAGAGGGGAAAGAGCAAAAGAGAGGGGGAGAGAGAGCAAAAGAGAGGGGAAAGAGCAAAATAGAGGGAAGAGAGAGAAAAAGAGAGGGGGAGAGAGAGCAAAAGAGAAGGGGGAGAGAGAGGAATAGAGAGGGGGAGAGAGAGAAAAAAAGAGGGGTAGAGAGAGCAAAAGAGAGAGGGGAAAGAGAGCAATAGAGAGGGGAGGAGAGAGAGCAATAGAGAGGGATGAAGAGAGAGAGCAAAAAAGGGGAGAGACAGAGCAAAAGAGAGGGTGGGAGAGAGAGCGCAAAAGAGAGGGGGGAGAGAGCACAAAAGAGAG
Organism: Bombina bombina; assembly: GCF_027579735.1. Taxonomy (NCBI): domain Eukaryota; kingdom Metazoa; phylum Chordata; class Amphibia; order Anura; family Bombinatoridae; genus Bombina; species Bombina bombina. Next base: position 613,035,664 of record NC_069505.1, on the reverse strand, counting down.
AGGGGGAGAGAGAGCGCAAAAGAGAGGGGGAGAGAGAGAGCGCAAAAGAGAGGGGGAGAGAGAGCGCACAAAAGAGGGGGGGAGAGAGAGAGTGCAAAAGAGAGAGAGAACACAAAAGAGAGGGGGGAGAGAGAAATCTTAAAAGAGAGGAGGGAGAGAGAAAGCGTAAAAGAGAGGAGGGAGAGAGAGTGCAAAAGAGGGGGGGAGAGAGCAAAAGAGAGGGGAGAGAAAGCAAAAGAGAAGGGGAGAGAGGGAGCAAAATAGAGGGGGAGAGAGGGAGCAAAAGAGAGGTGGAGCGAGAGAGCGCAAAAGAGAGAGGGAGAGAGTGCAAAAGAGGGGGAGAGAGGACAAAAGAGAGGGGGAGAGAGAGCAAAAGAGAGGGGGAGAGAGAGAGCAAAAGAGAGGGGGAGAGAGAGAGCAAAAGAGAGGTGCAGCGAGAGAGAGCACAAAAGAGAGGGGGAGAGAGCGCAAAAGAGAGGGGGAGAGAGCGCAAAAGAGAGGGGGAGAGAGTACAAAACAGAGGGGGAGAGAGCACAAAAGAAAGGGGGAGAGAGAGAGCAAGGGGTAGGACCGCTGTACTGCAAAAAATGGCCCATGTAAACGGGGTTTAGGACTAGTATCTATATATAAAAGAAGAACATTGGAATGTAAAATATTAATAACTCATGTTGGGTTGAGCACACTTGGTGAAACATGGTCAGGTTGGTTCACGAGTAATAGTTTGTTTTTTTAAATCGCATCTCCATTAAAGTCATGAAAGGCTATAGCGAGAAAACATTAACACAGTCACAACATCTGAATTCCTGCTTTTAGCTCTAATTGGGTTTTGCGCACGTGAAAACAATTTACTTTTAACTTGTAATACACTCACTATTACGCTCAAAAGCTTACTTTCAGCAGTGTTTGTGCTCTAACGAATGTGCTAATTACTTGCAATTCCTGCAATTCCTGGCATATAAAAGATGCTCTGCTGCATACACATGTTGTCCAATCCATAGCGTGATATTTGAGTGGTTTATCTCAAAGCACCTTCTCTGTGGTTTTTGGAAAATTTCTGGCACTGTTTATTTTTATTTTTAGACATGTCAAAACTAAACAATTTGACAGTGATTGGTGTTGAGACATCTTTTTAACTAACTTAGTACCATGGGCTCATTTAAATGTTTCTCAACACATACAAAACATTGCACCTTATGCCCACGCCCCATTTACATTAATCATAAATTATTCTTGGATTGACACTTGGATCACACAACAATATCTAATCATGTTAAGCCAAAAGTATGCGGTACGTGATACATGGGATAATAATCATTGTTGTGGTTTATTTTTGACAATTCAGTTTAGCATTCACAGCAAAATAAACCAATTCTATATACATTATAGGCCTGTGAACGTTTTTATACAAACTTTATTGTACAAATAGGCAAAAGTGGCTATCAACTTTATTCCTTTATAACTGCTTTCTGCAGTTACTTTATTAAAAAAAAAATAAGCTACACTGAAATGTTGGTGCATTTGTGACACATTTTGAAAATTAACCAGAGGTTTTCTAAGCGCTAATTGCTACCGCTCAGAAAATTGTAATGGATGGTTATTTATTGCCTGTTTAGGGGCACGTGATAAATTAGCGCTCCACTTATAATCTAGCCATATATTTTTTACTATAAAAGTTTATTGCCACATTATTTGAGACACATTTGTGCATTCAGAAATATTTTTAAAAAAACACTTTAAAAAAGCCTGCTTTGTTGTTGTTGTTCTTTTGGGAGGGTCACAAAAAATTTGTGTATATGTATCTATATTTTAGGTGATTAATTTGAGTATTTCAGAAGTTACAGAGGAAGCAATAGGATTTGAGAAATTCTCATGGAGTTATTATCATTCCATTTTATCCTCATCAATGTAATAATTAGGTAATAGCATATCAGGGAGTTGTATTAACAGTGGAGTAACATTTAGCAATCTGCCCTGGGATCAACTCCCAGCTGTCTCAGAGAAGTCTTTTTATATCTGTTTGTTCTCTCATGGACAGGGATTCTGTCAGCTACGACAACATCTGGATTCTCAGGTAATGTGTACACATAGGAAATTATTGCAGACATAGACTACTGTTCAAGGATACATTAAAATTGTACATGATAGATATATAATACATAAATAGATAGATAATATATATATAGATAGATGATAGAAAGATAGATAGATAGATAGATAGATAGATAGATAGATAGATAGATAGATAGATAGGTGACAGAAATATAGATATAGATAGCTAGATAGTTGATAGATAGATTGATAGCTGTCCAACAAATAAGAAATAATAAAGGTAGATATATAGGGCTAATTTAGAAGTGTCAAGCTGACCGTAGCGTGACTCGCAATATCAATATAATACCTGAGCTAAGTTTAGCGAAATATTACAAACTAATGTTGTGCTAGTCGAATTAGCGCGAAGACCTTATGTAAAGGCTAAGGTGTAAAAAACTTATACCAAAAACAACATAAATATAATTAAAAATACAGTTAAACTAATATAAACCCTATCTGATAAAAATTAGTCATATCAATATTAAAGTTATAAGGGTTCAAAGGTAGGTCTTGGGTGCACCAGCTGCACAACACTACAGTGAATGCTCAAAAAAATTCAGGCTATACTAGCTGCGATCAATCCACCAACATAAAGTCCTCATGGACACCAAAGAATACACTACTTGTGTGTTAAACTAAAACATGTTTATTGGTATACATTAAAAATGGACAGACAACACAGCTAGGCAGCCTACAATGCAATGTTTAATGCATTTCACGCCCACTAGTGATGCTTACATATAGTCTCTAGGTGGTGCGAAACGCATTACACGTTGCATTGTGGGCTGCCTAGTCATGCTGTCTGCCTATTTTTAATGTATACCAATAAACATGTTTGGGTTTAACACACTAGTAGTGTGTATTCTTTGGTGATCCTGAAGAATAAATTAACAAGGTTGGGATAACTGAAATTCAACTTTTAGCATGCTTCGGGTTTTGCTCATGCACAAACTTTTCGCTTTCAATCTGTAATTTGCGTTAGCTTATGCGCACAATAAGCTTTCTTTTAGCTGGTTATATGCTCGAGCAGAAGCGATTATTACCGCTCCACTTGTAATCTGGTCCATAGATAGATAGAGACAGATAGATCGATGGACAGATAATCAGATATCACTGTCAAATATATATAAAAACCCCTGTAATAGACGACTTCTATAGGTTATATTATTGTAGACTGAAATACATATTACACAGTATTATTGATTTCCTCTGTGCTCTACAGCATAAAATAAATTTATAAGAGTGTATAAACAACACAGAGATTATGGTTTCCATATTTACTTATTTTGTAAGGTTGTATTTTACAAAATATGTGTTAGATTTGTAGAATATGCTTCCATCTGAGAGATTAACCCCTTAAGGACAGCAATGTACCCTGTAAAGTGTATAGGAGCCCTTTGCCGTCAAGTAGCTGAAAGCTTGTAAAATAATATTTATGCAATATTCATATTTAATAAAGTATTATAATGTGCATTTAGTGTAAATATTTCACATTCCAATGTTCTGCACATAGGGGAATATGTTCTAAGTGTTTTTAAATAGCTATTCCTATAAATATCTGAATCTATCCATCTATCTATCTATCTATCTATCTAAATTTATCTATCTATAAATATATATGTATATGGAAATGTAGAGGAACAAAAGGTAAGATAGCGCTGGTCTGTAGTATCAAATCTATATGTACAGTGTAAAGAAATAGTAAATATATACTCTTAAAGATAAAATGCACATAATGAAACAGGTATTAACAGCAGTAAAAAGACCCATATAGTGACATATGTGAGCTGGTAATGTGTTTAAATTCAATCCTGATGGATACAGCTGGAATTCAAACTTACAGGATGAGACCTCAATCCTATGAGGTAAGGTATTGGCAATGCAATGGTGTACTCGTATGGAAATCCGCTCCCCTTACAGAGTGTGACGAGATATTCAAATCACTTTTTTAATTTGTATTTCTTCTGTCCTTATCGGACCACGATATGTGGTTTAAAAAGAAGAGAGCCGCTCATTTAATCAGAAGTCTCTGAAGAAAAAGGAACTATTGCAGAAATCCTTTGAAACGCGTTAGACATATGAACTATATCTGAACACCGGAGGATCCGGTGACATTTGAGGCTGACGTTTGTGATTTTAACCCGGCATACATAGAGAACGATTATTATTCGCATGTACAATCTCTGAAACAGCCTTTAAAATACCTCATACCACTTTGAGGTTTACTAATACCTACCATACTCCAAGAAGATTATATATCCGAAGGACAGAAGAAATACAAATTCCTGTCAGTGATTTGAATATCTCGTCACACTCTGCGAGGGGAGTGGATTTCCATACGAGTACACCATTGCATTGCCAATACCTTACCTCATAGGATTGAGGTCTCATCCTGTAAGTTTGAATTCCAGCTGTATCCATCAGGATTGAATTTAAACACGTTACCAGCTCACATATGTCACTATATCGGTCTTTTTACTGCTGTTAATACCTGCTGTTTCATTATGTGCATTTATCTTTAAGAGTATATATTTACTATTTCTTTACACTGTACATATAGATTTGATACTACAGACCAGCGCTATCTTACCTTTTGTTCCTCTACATTTCCATTTTTTCCATTCGGAAAGTGTTTACTGGAGTTTTGCTCCAGTTCTCTTTTCCCTTAAAGGGATAGCAGCTTAGGGTTCTGGTTACTGTTCTGGGGAAAGTTTTTGTGACCTAGGCCCTATTTGTCTCTAGTCTCTTGCGCCTAGATTTAGAGTTCTGCGTTAGCCGTCAAAAGCAGCGTTAAGGGGTCCTAACGCTGCTTTTGGCCGCCCGCTGGTATTTAGAGTCAGACAGGAAAGGGTCTAACGCTCACTTTCAAGCCGCGACTTTTCCATACCACAGATCCCCTTACGCCAATTGCGTATCCTATCTTTTCAATGGGATCTTCCTAACGCCGGTATTTAGAGTCTTGGCTGAAGTGAGCGGTAGACCCTCTACCGACAAGACTCCAGCCGCAAAAAAAAGTCAGTAGTTAAGAGCTTTATGGGCTAACGCCGGTTTATAAAGCTCTTAACTACTGTGCTCTAAAGTACACTAACACCCATAAACTACCTATGTACCCCTAAACTGAGGTCCCCCCACATCGCCGCCACTATAATAAATATTTTTAACCCCTAATCTGCCGACCGCACACCACTGCCACCTGGCAAGCTGACCATAGAGCAACTCGCAAAATCAATATAATACCTGAGCTAAGTTTAGCGCAATATTACAAACTAATTTTGTGCTAGTGGAATTAGCACAAAAACCTTGTGTAAAGGCTAAGGTGTAAAAAACTTATACCAAAAACAACATAAATATATTTAAAAATACAGTTAAACTAATACAAACCCTATCTGATAAAAATTATCCATATCAATATTAAAGTTATAAGGGTTCAAAGGTAGGTCTCGGGTGCACCAGCAGCACAACACTACAGTGAATGCTCAAAATAATTCAGGCTATACTAGCCGCGATCAATCCGCCAACAAAAAGTCCTCATGGACACCAAAGAATACACTACTTGTGTGTTTAACCAAAACATGTTTATTGGTATACATTAAAAATGGACAGACAACACAGCTAGGCAGCCTACAATGCAATGTTTAATGCATTTCACGCCCACTAGTGACGCTTACATATAGACTCTAGGTGGTGCGAAACGCATTAGACGTTGCATTATGGGCTGCCTAGTCATGCTGTCTGCCTATTTTTAATGTATACCAGTAAACATGTTTGGGTTTAACACACTAGTAGTGTGTATTCTTTGGTGATCCTGATGAATAAATTAACAAGGTTGGGATAACTGAAATTCAACTTCTAGCATGATTCTGGTTTTGCTCATGTACAAACTTTTTGCTTTCAACCTGTAATTTGCGTTAGCGTATGCGCACAATAAGCTTGCTTTTAGCTGGTTATATGCTCGAGCAGAAGCACTTAATACCGCTCCACTTGTAATCTGGTCCAATTCAAATATCTCGTCACACTCTGCGAGGGGAGCGGATTTCCATACGAGTACACCATTGCATTGCCAATACCTTACCTCATAGGATTGAGGTCTTATCCTGTAAGTTTGAATTCCAGCTGTATCCATCAGGATTGAATTTAAACACGTTACCAGCTCACATATGTCACTATATCGGTCTTTTTTACTGCTGTTAATACCTGCTGTTTCATTATGTGCATTTATCTTTAAGAGTATGGGCGCCATGTACTAAGCGGCGGGCGGACAGCTTCTTAACTCGCGAAGCTGTCCGCCCGCCCTCGCTACACACGGGCAGCGGATCTGTTGATCCGCTTGCCCGTATGTATCATTACACACTCATCGGAGTGTGTAATGCCCGCCCCTTCAATCGTGCGACCAATCACGCGACTGAAGGGGCTGTCAATCACCGAGAGCGAGCGTGCTCTCTGTGATTTTGCTTCGCCACCTAAGAGGTGGCATAGGGTGTATATATATTTACTATTTCTTTACACTGTACATATAGATTTGATACTACAGACCAGCGCTATCTTACCTTTTGTTCCTCTACATTTCCATTTTTTCCATTCGGAAAGTGTTTACTGGAGTTTTGCTCCAGTTCTCTTTTCCCTTAAAGGGATAGCAGCTTAGGGTTCTGGTTACTGTTCTGGGGAAAGTTTTTGTGACCTAGGCCCTATTTGTCTCTAGTCTCTTGCGCCTAGATTTAGAGTTCTGCGTTAGCCGTCAAAAGCAGCGTTAAGGGGTCCTAACGCTGCTTTTGGCCGCCCGCTGGTATTTAGAGTCAGACAGGAAAGGGTCTAACGCTCACTTTCAAGCCGCGACTTTTCCATACCACAGATCCCCTTACGCCAATTGCGTATCCTATCTTTTCAATGGGATCTTCCTAACGCCGGTATTTAGAGTCTTGGCTGAAGTGAGCCTTAGACCCTCTACCGACAAGACTCCAGCCGCAAAAAAAAGTCAGTAGTTAAGAGCTTTATGGGCTAACGCCGGTTTATAAAGCTCTTAACTACTGTGCTCTAAAGTACACTAACACCCATAAACTACCTATGTACCCCTAAACTGAGGTCCCCCCACATCGCCGCCACTATAATAAATATTTTTAACCCCTAATCTGCCGACCGCACACCACCGCCACCTGGCAAGCTGACCATAGAGCAACTCGCAAAATCAATATAATACCTGAGCTAAGTTTAGCGCAATATTACAAACTAATTTTGTGCTAGTGGAATTAGCACAAAAACCTTGTGTAAAGGCTAAGGTGTAAAAAACTTATACCAAAAACAACATAAATATATTTAAAAATACAGTTAAACTAATACAAACCCTATCTGATAAAAATTATCCATATCAATATTAAAGTTATAAGGGTTCAAAGGTAGGTCTCGGGTGCACCAGCAGCACAACACTACAGTGAATGCTCAAAATAATTCAGGCTATACTAGCCGCGATCAATCCGCCAACAAAAAGTCCTCATGGACACCAAAGAATACACTACTTGTGTGTTTAACCAAAACATGTTTATTGGTATACATTAAAAATGGACAGACAACACAGCTAGGCAGCCTACAATGCAATGTTTAATGCATTTCACGCCCACTAGTGACGCTTACATATAGACTCTAGGTGGTGCGAAACGCATTAGACGTTGCATTGTGGGCTGCCTAGTCATGCTGTCTGCCTATTTTTAATGTATACCAGTAAACATTATTGGGTTTAACACACTAGTAGTGTGTATTCTTTGGTGATCCTGATGAATAAATTAACAAGGTTGGGATAACTGAAATTCAACTTCTAGCATGATTCTGGTTTTGCTCATGTACAAACTTTTTGCTTTCAACCTGTAATTTGCGTTAGCGTATGCGCACAATAAGCTTGCTTTTAGCTGGTTATATGCTCGAGCAGAAGCACTTAATACCGCTCCACTTGTAATCTGGTCCAATTCAAATATCTCGTCACACTCTGCGAGGGGAGCGGATTTCCATACGAGTACACCATTGCATTGCCAATACCTTACCTCATAGGATTGAGGTCTTATCCTGTAAGTTTGAATTCCAGCTGTATCCATCAGGATTGAATTTAAACACGTTACCAGCTCACATATGTCACTATATCGGTCTTTTTTACTGCTGTTAATACCTGCTGTTTCATTATGTGCATTTATCTTTAAGAGTATGGGCGCCATGTACTAAGCGGCGGGCGGACAGCTTCTTAACTCGCGAAGCTGTCCGCCCGCCTTCGCTACACACGGGCAGCGGATCTGTTGATCCGCTTGCCCGTATGTATCATTACACACTCATCGGAGTGTGTAATGCCCGCCCCTTCAATCGTGCGACCAATCACGCGACTGAAGGGGCTGTCAATCACCGAGAGCGAGCGTGCTCTCTGTGATTTTGCTTCGCCACCTAAGAGGTGGCATAGGGTGTATATATATTTACTATTTCTTTACACTGTACATATAGATTTGATACTACAGACCAGCGCTATCTTACCTTTTGTTCCTCTACATTTCCATTTTTTCCATTCGGAAAGTGTTTACTGGAGTTTTGCTCCAGTTCTCTTTTCCCTTAAAGGGATAGCAGCTTAGGGTTCTGGTTACTGTTCTGGGGAAAGTTTTTGTGACCTAGGCCCTATTTGTCTCTAGTCTCTTGCGCCTAGATTTAGAGTTCTGCATTAGCCGTCAAAAGAAGCGTTAAGGGGTCCTAACGCTGCTTTTGGCCGCCCGCTGGTATTTAGAGTCAGACAGGAAAGGGTCTAACGCTCACTTTCAAGCCGCGACTTTTCCATACCGCAGATCCCCTTATGCTAATTGCGTATCCTATCTTTTCAATGGGATCTTCCTAACGCCGGTATTTAGAGTCTTGGCTGAAGTGAGCGGTAGACCCTCTACCGACAAGTCTCCAGCCGCAAAAAAAAGTCCGTAGTTAAGAGCTTTATGGGCTAACGTCGGTTTATAAAGCTCTTAACTACTGTGCTCTAAAGTACACTAACACCCATAAACTACCTATGTACCCCTAAACCAAGGTCCCCCCACATCGCCGCCATTTTAATAAATATTTTTAACCCCTATTCTGCCGACCGCACACCGCTGCCACCTACATTATCCCTATGAACCCCTAATCTGCTGCCCCTAACATCGCCGACACCTACATAATATTTATTAACCCCTAATCTGCCAGCCCAACGTCGCTGCTACCTAACTACACTTATTAACCCCTAATCTGCCGACCGGACCTCGCCGCTACTATAATAAATGTATTAACCCCTAAACCGTCGCACTCCCGCCTCGCAAACACTATAATAAATAGTATTAGCCCCTAATCTGCCCTCCCTAACATCGCTGCCACCTAACTTCAAGTATTAACCCCTAATCTGCCGACCGGACCTCGCCGCTACTCTAATAAATGTATTAACCCCTAAAGCTAAGTCTAACCCTAACCCTAACACCCCCTAAATTAAATATAATTTTAATCTAACTAAATAAATTAAATATTATTAACTAAAGTATTCCTATTTAAAACTAAATACTTACCTGTAAAATAAACCCTAATATAGCTACAATATAACAAATAATTATATTGTAGCTATTTTAGGATTTATATTTATTTTACAGGCAATTTTGTATTTATTTTAACTAGGTACAATAGCTATTAAATAGTTATTAACTATTTAATAGCTACCTAGTTAAAATAATTACAAAATTACCTATAGAATAAATCCTAACCTAAGTTACAATTAAAACTAACACTACACTATCAATAAATTAATTAAATAAATAACCTACAAGTACATACAATTAAATAAACTAAACTAAATTACAAAAACAAACAAACACTAAATTACAAAAAATAAAAAAAGATTACAAGAATATTAGTCTAATTACACCTACTCTAAGCCCCCTTATAAAATAAAAAAGCCCCCCAAAATAATAAAGGTCCCTACCCTATTCTAAATTAAAAAGTAACCAGCTCTTTTACCAGCCCTTAAAAGGGCTTTTTGTGGGGCATGCCCCTAAGTAATCAGCTCTTTTGCCTGCAAAAAAAATACAACCCCCCCAACATTAAAACCCACCACCCACATACCCCTACCCTAACCCAAACCCCCCTTAAATAAACCTAACACTACCCCCCTGAAGATCTCCCTACCTTGAGTCGTGTTCACCCAGCCGGGCAACGATGGACCAAAAGAGGACATCCGGAGCGGCAGAAGTCTTCATCCTATTCGGGCAGAAGAGGACATCCGGACCGGCAGACATCTTCATGATCCGCGTCGACTGGAAGAAGATGGCTCCGCTCCGCTCCAGATGGATTAAGATAGAAGATACCGCTTGGATGAAGATGTCTGCCGGTGAGCTGCTGGTGCAATGCTGAATACGGCGAGCGGATTGCTCGCCGTATTCAGCGAGGTCTGGCAGTGTCGGATCAGGTCCGCCAGACCTTGATAAATATGCACCATAGTCTTATCTTGTTTGGGCCAATGTGATTACTGACACAAATCACAGTTTAAAAAATGAAAATACTGTAACTTAACATTAAAGAGATACATTAGCTCAATTGAAATAGTTTAAGTCTATGGGACTGCTTTATGAATGTGCGAGCGGACATGATACGATGTAGCGTATCATTTCCGCCGCACATCGATAAATGCCAACAGTATACGCTGTCGGCATTTATCATTGCACAAGCAGTTCTTGTGAACTGCTTGTGCAATGCCACCCCCTGCAGATTTGCAGCCAATCGGCCGCTAGCAGGGGGTGTAAATCAGCCCGATCATTGGGCGGATTGATGTCCGCAGCCTCAGAGCAGGAGGACCAGTTATGGAGCAGCGGTCTTTAGACCGCTGCTTAATAACTGGTGTTTCCGGTGAGCCTGAAGGCTTGCGTGAAAACAGGGGCATCAAGCTCCATTTGGAGTTGGATAATTTGGCCCCTATGATTGCTAGATGTCATTTCTATATTGTATATTGTAGTTGAGATTTTAGGGTACTAACCTCCTCATTTCAAAAATTCTTTGAATATTCGCAAATAAGTAGAAAAAAGCAGCTTAGGAATTTGATCAAGTGCCTCTAAATATCGAATTTGAAAAGTAAAAAATAATTCTAAAAACCTGTTAAAAAGTTTGAACAGGACTGTCCCACCTTGTGTATGCTGCCTTTTTATTTGCTAGTAGATAACTCCTTTTTGGGTCTGACAATTTTTTTTAAAAAAAGTGCATATCAGTGGCCAAAACCTACAGACAGATTGTGATTGATCTATTAATTGGGAAAAAAAATTTAATTAAATGAATTAGGGCAGAACATACAAAGATAAAAAGTCAAGTTTTTTTTTTTGCTGTTGTTTGTTTTTTAAATGAGGGGTTACTTTTCAGGGCAATATTTGAAATGTGAAAAATGTGAAATAATACATATTTATTAACCATTTCCCAGTCAGGGTAAATATGGAACTAAACAGAATGGCCTGGAACTACCACTCCCCAATTACCACATCAACCACCCTTTTCCCAATGAAGATAGACAATAACCTATAAACCTACAAGAACCAGATGAATCAGTAGTAGAGGGCTATGAGGGAGAGAGGCAATACAGCAGGAAAAAAAATTGCAGAAAAAATGCCTGGAGCTTCCAATTTCCTAGTAGCCACACAATCAATTTTTCCCAATCCACAAGGCTAAGAAAGATAATGATATAAAGGTCAGGAATGCCACTTACCAAATGGCCACACCAGCCATTCTTACCTGTTTTACAAGGAGGAAAAGAGACAATGAGATACATATCTACCAAATAATTCACATCTACTATTTTTTCAAAATTATCCCTGGAATCCACATTTTAAAAGTCATAACTACAAAATGTCCTTATTTATTCAGCCTATGAGGCAGTCTGACAATAAGTCAGAGACCTACAAAGTTATCCATGTCTAAGTGTCCTTTCCAGGCTATGATGGGTTGGCACAAAAAGTCCACAAACCTGTCTTATAATTCACATCTCAATGTTCTGTACCTGGAACAGACACTTGGGCATAGGTTCAATGCTGGGTTTGTATATCACTGGGTGTGTGGTACTCATTGGATCTTTTCATTATAAATTAGATAAGCTGTTCCTTTGTATTCTGGTTGTCATTTAAGTGATTTAAATGAATAAATTACAACATGCAGTTTGAAATTTTAAATATTGAAAGAGTATAAATATAAACCCTACTGTACCCACTTTGAAAAGATTAAGCAAACTTAGGCCTAGATTTAGAGTTTTGCGGCCAAAGGGGTGCGTTAGATACGCGTGCTTTTTTCTGGCCGCACCTTTTAAATACCGCTGGTATTTAGAGTTCACAGAAGGGCTGCGTTAGGCTCCAAAAAAGGAGCGTATAGCATATTTACCGCAACTGCAACTCTCGATACCAGCGGTGCTTACGGACGCGGCCAGCTTCAAAAACATGCTCGTGCACGATTCCCCCATAGGAAACAATGGGGCAGTTTGAGCTGAAAAAAAACCTAACACCTGCAAAAAAGCAGCGTTCAGCTCCTAACGCAGCCCCATTGTTTCCTATGGGGAAACACTTCCTAAGTCTGCACCTAACACCCTAACATGAACCCCGAGTCTAAACACCCCTAACCTTACACTTATTAACCCCTAATCTGCCGACCCCGCTATAGCTGACCCCTGCATTACACAATTAACCCCTAATCTGCCGCTCCGGACACCGCCGCAACCTACATTATCCCTATGTACCCCTAATCTGCTGCCCCTAACACCGCCGACCCCCATATTATATTTATTAACCCCTAATCTGCCCCCCACAACGTCCCTGCAAGCTATCTACAATAATTAACCCCTAATCTGCCGATCGCACCTCACCGCTATTATAATAAAGTTATTTACCCCTAATCCGCCTCACTCCCGCCTCACTAACCCTATAAGAAATAGTATTAACCCCTAATCTGCCCTCCCTAACATCGCCGACACCTAACTTCAATTAGTAACCCCTAATCTGCCGATCGCACCTCACCGCTACTATAATAAATGGATTAACCCCTAAAGCTAAGTCTAACCCTAACACTAACACCCCCCTAAATTAAATATAATTTAAATCTAACGAAAAAAATTAACTCTTATTAAATACATTATTCCTATTTAAAGATAAATACTTACCTGTAAAATAAACCCTAATATAGCTACAATATAACGAATAATTATATTGTAGCTATTTTAGGATTAATATTTATTTTACAGGCAACTTTGTATTTATTTTAACCAGGTACAATAGCTATTAAATAGTTATTAACTATTTAATAGCTAAAATAGTTAAAATAATTACAAAATTACCTGTAAAATAAATCCTAACCTAAGTTACAATTAAACCTAACACTACACTTTCAATAAATTAATCAGCCAATAGAATGCGAGCTCAATCTGATTGGCTGATCCAATCAGCCAATCGGATTGAACTTGAATCTGATTGGCTGATTCCATCAGCCAATCAGAATTTTCCTACCTTAATTCCGATTGGCTTATAGAATCCTATCAGCCAATCGGAATTCGAGGGACGCCATCTTGGATGACGTCCCTTAAAGGAACCTTCATTCTTCAGTTGGACGTCGGAAGAAGAGGATGGATCCGCGACGGAGGTCTTCAAGATGGAGCCGTTCGTCATCGGATGAAGATAGAAGATGCCGCTTGGATCAAGATGGTTGCCAGTCCGGATCTACTCTTCTTCCCTGATAGGATGAAGACTTTGGAGCCTCTTCTGGACCTCTTCAGCCGCCGCTTGATAGAAGACTTCAGCCGGATTATGGATCGCCAGCCCCCGCTTGGGCTTGGATGAAGACTTCGGAGGACGTATCGGTGAACCTGGTATGGTGAAGATAAGGTAGGAAGATCTTCAGGGGCTTAGTGTTAGGTTTATTTAAGGGGGGTTTGGGTTAGATTAGGGGTATGTGGGTGGTGGGTTGTAATGTTGGGGGGGGAATTGTATTTCTTTTTTTACAGGCAAAAGAGCTGAATTATTTGGGGCATGCCCCGCAAATGGCCCTTTTCAGGGCTGGTAAGGTAAAAGAGCTTTGAACTTTTTTAATTTAGAATAGGGTAGGGCATTTTTTTATTTTGGGGGTCTTTGTTATTTTATTAGGGGGCTTAGAGTAGGTGTAATTAGTTTAAAATTGTAATATTTTTCTAATGTTTGTAAATATTTTTTTATTTTTTGTAACTTAGTTCTTTTTTATTTTTTGTACTTTAGTTAGTTTATTTAATTGTAGTTATTTGTAGGTATTGTATTTAATTAATTTGTTTATAGTGTAGTGTTAGGTTTAATTGTAGATAATTGTAGGTATTTTATTTAATTAATTTATTGATAGTGTAGTGTTAGGTTTAATTGTAACTTAGGTTAGGATTTATTTTACAGGTAATTTTGTAATTATTTTAACTATTTTAGCTATTAAATAGTTAATAACTATTTAATAGCTATTGTACCTGGTTAAAATAAATATTAATCCTAAAATAGCTACAATATAATTATTCGTTATATTGTAGCTATATTAGGGTTTATTTTACAGGTAAGTATTTATCTTTAAATAGGAATAATTTATTTAATAAGAGTTAATTTTTTTCGTTAGATTTAAATTATATTTAACTTAGGGGGGTGTTAGTGTTAGGGTTAGACTTAGCTTTAGGGATTAATCCATTTATTATAGTAGCGGTGAGGTGCGATCGGCAGATTAGGGGTTAATAATTGAAGTTAGGTGTCGGCGATGTTAGGGAGGGCAGATTAGGGGTTAATACTATTTCTTATAGGGTTAGTGAGGCGGGAGTGAGGCGGATTAGGGGTTAATAACTTTATTATAGTAGCGGTGAGGTGCGGTCGGCAGATTAGGGGTTAATAATTGTAGGTAGGTGGCGGCGACGTTGGGGGGGCAGATTAGGGGTTAATAAATATAATATAGGGGTCGGGGTGTTAGGGGCAGCAGATTAGGTGTTCATAGGTATAACGTAGATGGCGGCGGTGTACAGAGCGGCAGATTAGGGGTTAAAAATTTTAATCGAGTGGCGGCGATGTGGGGGGACCTCGGTTTAGGGGTACATAGGTAGTTTATGGGTGTTAGTGTACTTTAGAGCACAGTAGTTAAGAGCTTTATGAACCGGCGTTAGCCCAAAAAGCTCTTAACTCCTGTTTTTTTTCTGCGGCTGGAGTCTTGTCATTAGATTTCTAACGCTCACTTCAGCCAAGACTCTAAATACCGGCGTTAGAAAGATCCCATTGAAAAGATAGGCTACGCAAATGGCGTAGGGGGATCTGCGGTATGGAAAAGTCGCGGCTGCAAAGTGAGCGTTAGACCCTTTCCTGACTGACTCCAAATACCAGAGGGCGGTAAAAACCAGCGTTAGGAGCCTCTAACGCTGGTTTTGACGGCTACCGCCCAACTCTAAATCTAGCCGTTAATTTTTAGTTATCAGATCAATTCCATAAGCTTTCTCTGCAGTAAAAATGTCTCATTCACACGGGCCCTATTTTTGAGACAGAAAATTTACGCCTAGATTTAGAGTTTTTGCATTAGAAGGGGTGCGTTAGCTACGCGTGTATTTTTCCCCCCGCACCTTTTAAACCATGCTGGTATTTAGAGTTCTCAGAAGGGCTGCGTTAGGCTCCAAAAAGGGAGCTCAGAGCATAATTTTCCTCCACTGCAACTCTAAATACCAGCTGTGCTTACGGATGCGGCCAGCTTCAAAAACGTGCTCGTGCACGATTCCCCCATAGGAAACAATGGGGCAGTTTGAGCTGAAAAAAAAACCTAACACCTGCAAAAAAGCAGCTTTCAGCTCCTAACGCAGCCCCATTGTTTCCTATGGGGAAACACTCTCTAAGTCTGCACCTAACACCCTAAAATGTACCCCGAGTCTAAACACCCCTAAACTTACACTTATTAACCCCTAATCTGCCAACCCCGCTATCGCTGACCCCTGCATATTATTTTTAACCCCTAATCTGCCGCTCCGTACACCGCCGCAACCTATGTTATCCCTATGTACCCCTAATCTGCTGCCCCTAACACCGCCGACCCCTATATTATATTTATTAACCCCTAATCTGCCGCCCCCAACGTCGCCGCCACCTACCTACAATTATTAACCCCTAATATGCCGACCGGACCTCACCGCTACTCTAATAAATGTATTAACCCCTAAAGCTAAGTCTAACCCTAACACCCCCCTAAGTTAAATATAATTTTATTCTAACAAAATAAAATAATTCTTATTAAATAAATTATTCCTATTTAAAGCTAAATACTTACCTGTAAAATAAACTCTAATATAGCTACAATATAAATAATAATTATATTGTAGCTATTTTAGGATTAATATTTATTTTACAGGCAACTTTGTATTTATTTTAACCAGGTACAATAGCTATTAAATAGTTAATAACTAATTAATAGTTACCTAGTTAAAATAATTACAAAATTACCTGTAAAATAAATCCTAACCTACGTTACAATTAAACCTAACACTACACTATAAATAAATTAATTAAATAAACTATCTACAATTATCTACAATTAAATCAACTAAACTAAATTACAAAAAAAACCCCACTAAATTACAAAAAAAAAAAACACTAAATTACAAAAAATAAAAAAAGATTACAAGATTTTTAAACTAATTACACCTACTCTAAGCCCCTTAAAAAAATAACAAAGCCCCCCAAAATAAAAAAATGCCCTACCTATTCTAAAATAAAAGTTTTACAGCTCTTTTACCTTACCAGCCCTTAAAAGGGCCTTTTGCCGGGCATGCCCCAAAGAATTCTGCTCTTTTGCCTGTAAAAAAAACATACAATACCCCCCCAACATTACAACCCACCACCCACATACCCCTAATCTAACCCAAACCCCCCTTAAAAAAACCTAACACTAAGCCATTGAAGATCTTCCTACCTTGTCTTCACCACGCCGGGTATCACAGATCCGTCCAGAATCAGCCAATCAGATTGAGCTCGCATTCTATTGGCTGATCGGAACAGCCAATAGAATGCGAGCTCAATCTGATTGGCTGATTGGATCAGCCAATCCGATTGAACTTGAATCTGATTGGCTGATTCAATCAGCCAATCAGATTTTTCCTACCTTAATTCCGATTGGCTGATAGAATCCTATCAGCCAATCGGAATTTGAGGGACGCCATCTTGGATGACGTCATTTAAAAGAACCTTCATTCAGACTTAGGACGTCATTAGAAGAGGATGGATCCACGTCGGCTGCTTCAAGATGGTCCCGCTCCGCGCCGGATGGAAGAAGATAGAAGATGCCGCCTGGATGAAGATGTCTACCAGTCCGGATGCCCTCTTCTTGCCGGATAGGATGAAGACTTCGGACCCTCTTCTGGACCTCTTCTTGCTGGATAGGATGAAGACTTTGGACCCTCTTCTGGACGGATCGGTGATACCCGGCGTGGTGAAGACAATGTAGGAAGATCTTCAGGGGCTTAATGTTAGGTTTTTTAAGGGGGGTTTGGGCTAGATTAGGGGTATGTGGGTGGTGGGTATTGTATGTTTTTTTACAGGCAAAAGAGCAGAATTCTTTGGGGCATGGCCCACAAAAGGCCCTTTTAAGGGCTGGTAAGGTAAAAGAGCTGTAAAACTTTTATTTTAGAATAGGGTAGGGCATTTTTTTTTTATTTTGGGGGGCTTTGTTATTTTTTTAGGGGGCTTAGAGTAGGTGTAATTTGTTTAAAATTCTTGTAATCTTTTTTATTTTTTGTAATTTAGTGTTTGTTTGTTTTTGTAATTTAGTTTATTTGATTTAATTGTAGATAATTGTAGATAGTTTATTTAATTAATTTATTGATAGTGTAGTGTTAGGTTTAATTGTAACTTAGGTTAGGATTTATTTTACAGGTAATTTTGCAATTATTTTAACTAGGTAACTATTAAATTGTTATTAACTATTTAATAGCTATTGTACCTGGTTAAAATAAATACAAAGTTGCCTGTAAAATAAATATTAATCCTAAAATAGCTACAATATAATTATTATTTATATTGTAGCTATATTAGGGTTTATTTTACAGGTAAGTATTTAGCTTTAAATAGGAATAATTTATTTAATAAGAATTATTTTATTTTGTTAGATTTAAATTATATTTAACTTAGGGGGGTGTTAGGGTTAGGGTTAGACTTAGCTTTAGGGGTTAATAAATTTATTAGAGTAGCGGTGAGGTCCGGTCGGCAGATTAGGGGTTAATAATTGTAGGTAGGTAGCGGTGACGTTGGGGGGGCAGATTAGGGGTTAATAAATATTATGTAGGTGTCGGCAATGTTAGGGGCAGCAGATTAGGGGTACATAGGGATAATGTAGGTTGCGGCGGTGTGCGGTCGGCAGATTAGGGGTTAAAAAAAATTAATAGAGTGTCGGCGATGTGGGGGGCCTTGGTTTAGGGGTGCATAGGTAGTTTATGGGTGTTAGTGTACTTTAGAGCACAGTAGTTAAGAGCTTTATGAACCGGCGTTAGCCCAGAAAGCTCTTAACTCCTGGCTTTTTTCTGCGGCTGGAGTCTTGTCGGTAGATTTCTAACGCTCACTTCAGCCAAGACTCTAAATACCGGCGTTAGAAAGATCCCATTGAAAAGATAGGATACGCAATTGACGTAAGGGGATCTGCGGTATGGAAAAGTTGCGGCTGGAAAGTAAGCGTTAGACACTTTCCTGACTGACTCTAAATACCAGCGGGCGGTAAAAAGCAGCGTTAGGACCCCCTAACGCTGGTTTTGACGGCTAACGCAGAACTCTAAATCTAGGCGAAAATTAACCAATCTGTTGTTTTGCTTTGTAACTTGTGAAAAAATTTAATTGTTTTTATTTAACAATAGAATTAATATGTTTTGAACATTTTTGTTAATTAAGGTTAGGTTATCAGAGTTCTTTTTCATAAGTACCCAAAAATACTGATTACAATGGGATATACTTAAGTGTTTATAATTTCAGTGTGTTCAATAATTTCCTAAATTACAATATTATGTTTTGGAATCTCATAGACTCACTCTCATAGAATCTCACTCCAAGCAGCTAATGATAAGCTTAAAATAAAATTCTTCAGGTGAAATACTATACTTTAGCTTCATTTCTCTAAAATTAATGTGTGTTTATATATCTAAATTATTTAACCAAAGCAACCGTGGGTCTAATGGTTAATAGAATAATTAAGACCATGATTATGTTGTTACATATATTGGAACCATTTGCAGTTAAGTAGATGAAAACATGTAAAAGCATATTTATGCAATATTCACATTTAGAAAAGTGTTAAACTATTAGTTTACTTTAAATATTTCACATCCCAATGTTCTACACATAGCAGAAAATGTTCTAAGTATTTATAAATATATATTCATATATATATATATATATATATATATATATATATATATATATATGTTTATATCTATACCTATATAATCATCTATATATATATATATATATATATATATAGAGAGAGCAATTATGTAGATGGAGGGCACTCACAGGGCTTTATTCAATAAGTATTCTTTATTCATATTATTGATTTCACATATTAAAGAATGTCGACGTTTCGGCCTATCCAGAGGCCTTCTTCAAGACAATTTCATAATCACAAATAGTGCGAACTGCACTGTCAAGACGAACTCCCGATATTGAAAATAGATATATATATATATATGTATAGATATATATTGTACCAAAATGCCATCAGATATATGTAGAAATATGTATTTATAAATAAAAAGAACATATTCTTTTATGTAAAGAACATTGGAATGTGAAATACTCAAATTTTAATGTCAGATTACCACACATGAGATTATGCGATCGGGTTTGCGCACACGATATTCTAAGTTCAGCTTTTTGCGCTCGTCGGGTTAGCTTGTGAGCGAAAACAGTTTACTTTCAACTCATAATACGAGCGCAACACAATGAGTGCAAAAACTTCTAGCGAAGTAAATGATCAAGCGGGAGCACTAATTAGTGCTCCACCTGTAATCTGGCCCTATATCTGTCAATAATTTCCTTGCTCCGTGTTCTTTTCTCTCTTTATGTTTCTTGTATTTTTTTATATCTTTTACATCCCTTTCTTTTTTATTCTGTCCTAGAAATGTATTATTATTATTTTTTATTCATGATAGATCATTTATACCTATTTTTCATCTATCTCCACATTTAATTTTTGTTTCTATTTCTCAAGCTTCTCAAAGATTCTTATTAGGCTCCTCTAACTTCTCAAAGTAACTACACTCTTAAAATGTATGTATCTTAAAAGACAAATATACAGTATGTATTTGAGATAGAGAACATCTTAATATTATCATATTTATGTCTTCCTGACAGCTAACCATACTTCCATCTCTCAAGGAAAAAACCCTTGTGTAAACAACACATCAATAACTGTATTTCTGCTATCAACATTTTTTGTTTCTGCAAAAAAACAGCTTATGATTTTTATTGGTGTTTTACTCTTGTATCTTCTGGCTGTGCTTGGTAACATGATTATAACCATCCTTGCATGTACGGTGTCCCAACTGCACACACCAATGTATTTCTTCCTGTGTAATTTATCAGTTCAGGATATTATTTATGTATCTACCATTTTGCCAAAGCTATTGGCCATCACAATCACACGAGACAGGAGCATTTTTTTCTCAAGCTGCATTACACAGTTATTTCTGTTTGCCTTGTGTCTTGTTACAGAATTTTTCCTGTTGACTTCAATGGCATATGACCGCTATGTGGCCATTTGTAATGCTCTACGCTATTCTCTTATCATGAACAGGATGGTGTGCATCCTTCTCGCCACCATTTGTTGGATTGTTGGTACCTTTAATTCATTGTTATTCACTCTAATGATGTCTAAGTTATCATTTTCTAAAGAACAAGAAGTCAGTCATTTCTTTTGTGATCCTCAAACAGTGCTAAAGAACTCCTGTAGTGATACCACAATCATAAAGACATTAGTAACCATGCAGGGATTATTCTTAGGTTGCTGTCCATTTATACTAATTTTATCTTCATATATGTTCATCATTTTTACCATCCTAAAGATTCAAACCTCAGCTGGAAGACTTAAGGCCTTCTCAAGCTGTTCCTCACATCTTATGGTGGTCTTTCTTTTCTATGGTGCCTCTTTGGGATTGAACATGAAACCAAAGTCTGAGGATCAACAGGAAATAGAAAAAGTTCTCTCTATGTTGTACATTGCTGTGGTTCCAGTGTTAAATCCACTAGTTTATAGCTTGAGAAACAGAGATGTTTTCAGAGCTATGAAAACTTGTTTTAAACATGTGTTTCCATTTTAGATTTGGTTTACCTTATAGTGGCATATTCTAGTCTGTTTGAAGAGTTATGCTAGCTACATGGATTTTTGCTGGGTTCTCAAATTTGTGTTCATTCCAATCTATTAGAAAACCATTAGAAAACCTGGTTATCATTAGAGAGGTGTATATGAGCTTCGAACAAATGAAAATTTGTTCGAATTTTGCTGATTTGTCTTGACTTCCGATACATGAACAGCCGAATACTTTAGTAGATAAAAAAATGATTGCTTGACCAAATCGTTATGTTCATTCATCGTACCATTTGGCACCAAAAAAGGTGCAGGAAGGGGGAGAAGAAGGTAGATTGTTTGACTAATCAGCTTCTTTGTTTGTGATGATGTACAGGTGGTCTGACTATCAATGTGTCTATCATCCGCTGTCCAATCCTGCGATAGTACTAATTCTTGATGTTAGAGACAGCCAGTCAGGCACTAAATGTTAATTTTAGTCATACAGACATGTCCAATATAGTGTTAACTTAGCATATGGAGGTGGGAGACAAGGGTAAGCTCAGACATTTCCTATCACTTTCACTAGAACTATTGGAATGTACAGTTGTGTGACATCTGTGCCTCTGTAAGATAATCATTGACTCAAATTCAGTCAGCAATTTGTATATTTTGTTAACACTGAAAGGTAGGTTATTTTAATTGTTCAAAATCTATCATTAAAATTTTTTTTGTTAAAATAAGTTGTCTATTATTGCTGTTTCCATTAGAAATAATTGTAACAAATCCAAAACCAATATTCAGCCAAAACAAATGCCTGAATGCCCAAACTTAAAATTTGGAAAAATCTTAAACAAATCTTTAGGGAGAAACACATTTTTAGCCCATGCATGTGTCTAGTTATCATGTGGTTTTCCAGTTCCTCACTTAGGGCTCCATGTATGAAGCAACTTAAGCTGCTCTGGAGCCCTTGTTGGCCAGGTTCACACTAGGGATTTTGCAGAGTTGGAGGAGCATTTTATATCATCTCACCTTAGCGGAAAGTTTAAGATCCTCAGATTTCAAATCTATGTGTTTATGAAAAAATGTTTTTAATTACTTCTTTTATTATTATTACAACATAATAGTAACAAAAAGGTTTTCTCAATGTTTTTATCTATTAGTAACAAAATTTAAGTTTCACACTTTAAAGGGACCTTGTATGTAAAAATTGTATAATTTTTATGAAAAAGGAGCATTTTGTCTTAAAAAAAAATAAAGTTTCTTAAATTTAAATTGAAACTAATACAATAGCTGTGTACTTCTTACTACTGATCACTGGCTGAGCTGTACTTTCTACTAATGCTCATTTGGTGATAGATGGAAAGGCTCATTGTAATTGTCAGCCAATGAGCATCAGTAGGAAGTAACAATCAGCCAATGAGCAATAGCAAGAAGTATATATCAATCAACAGACATAAATAGGAAATGTTCAGCAGATACTGCTGTATTATTTTTCAGCTGTAGACATATACACTATATATTATATTTATATAAAAAGTTCTATTTGTTTATTTATTATTTTATTTTTTTGTATTTGTATTTTCTCTAAGTTTTGTTGTTGTTGAGAACATTGCACAATCATAAAGGAGAAAAGTTTGATAAACTTTTGTAGAGATATAAACAAGTTGTTCAAACGGAAATTAAAATATATCATTTGAGATTCGATGTAGGTTTTTATTGACCAGATTCCATAAAACATATTCATGAAATGTATATATCTCACTGAAAAGTTTTGCCACTTGAAAATCTTGGAATTCATAATGATTTGTACCGGCCCATTGTCAGTGTCGCAAGTGTTGAGTTGAGTAGCGTCTGTCTCGCAAACAATAAAGGCCATGGAACTAACAATTTCAAATGGAGCATTCCATTTTAAATAACTTTCCAATTTGCTTATATTATCTAATTTGATTCATTCTCTTTAGGGTATAGTTATTTCTGAAATAATCCTACATACAGGTGGTAGTTATATAGCATGTAATCCTAAACACTGGTGGTAGTTATATATCATGTAATCCTAAACACAGGTGGTAGTTATATATCATGTAATCCCATATACCGGTTGTAGTTATATAGCATGTAATCCTAAACACAGGTGGTAGTTATATATCATGTAATCCTAAACACAGGTGGTAGTTATATATCATGTAATCCTAAACACAGGTGGTAGTTATATATCATTTAATCCCATATACCGGTTGTAGTTATATAGCATGTAATCCTAAACACAGGTGGTAGTTATATATCATGTAATCCTAAACACAGGTGGTAGTTATATATCATGTAATCCTAAACACAGGTGGTAGTTATATATCATGTAATCCTAAACACAGGTGGTAGTTATATATCGTGTAATCCCATATACAGGTTGTAGTTATATAGCATGTAATCCTAAACACAGGTGGTAGTTATATATCATGTAATCCCATATACAGGTTGTAGTTATATATCATGTAATCCTAAACACAGGTGGTAGTTATATATCATGTAATCCCATATACAGGTTGTAGTTATATATCATGTAATCCCAAACACATGTGGTAGTTATATATCATGTAATCCCAACTACAGGTTGTAGTTATATATCATGTAATCCCATATACAGGTGGTAGTTATATATCATGTAATCCCATATACAGGTTGTAGTTATATATCATGTAATCCCATATACAGGTTGTAGTTATATATCATGTAATCCCAAACACAGGTGGTAGTTATATATCATGTAATCCTAAACACAGGTGGTAGTTATATATCATGTAATCCTAAACACAGGTGGTAGTTATATATCATGTAATCCCATAAACAGGTTGTAGTTATATATCATGTAATTGCATATACAGGTGGTAGTTATATATTATGTAATCCCATATACAGGTTGTAGTAATATATCATGTAATCCCATATACAGGTGGTAGTTATATATCATGTAATCCCATATACAGGTTGTAGTTATATATCATGTAATTGCATATACAGGTGGTAGTTATATATTATGTAATCCCATATACAGGTGGTAGTTATATATTATGTAATCCCATATACAGGTTGTAGTAATATATCATGTAATCCCATATACAGGTGGTAGTTATATATCATGTAATCCCATATACAGGTTGTAGTTATATATAATGTAATCCCAAATACATGAGGTAGTTATATATTATGTAATCCCAAATACAGGTGGTAGTTATATATAATGTAATCCAAAATACAGGTGGTAGTTATATATCATGTAATCCCATATACAGGTTGTAGTTATATATCATGTAATCCCATATACAGGTTGTAGTTATATATCATGTAATTGCATATACAGGTGGTAGTTATATATTATGTAATCCCATATACAGGTTGTAGTTATATATCATGTAATCCCATATACAGGTGGTAGTTATATATCATGTAATCCCATATACAGGTTGTAGTTATATATCATGTAATTGCATATACAGGTGGTAGTTATATATTATGTAATCCCAAATACAGATTTTTTTTTTTATTCAACATGTGCCTTTCACAGAGAAGAACTTTCCTGTAATATATCAGTCTGATTCTGATTAAACAGTGCAGTGCAGTGCAGTCCGCAAATACCAGGCAATCCCTGTCTGAACGAGAGAAATGGCAAAAACCCAGACGTACATATTGGCTTAATGTGGGCCTCGTCAGTGAGGTGGTAGTTATATATCAAGTTATCCCAAATATTAGTGGTCGTTATATATTATGTAATCCCATATTAAAGGTGGTAGTTATATATTATGTAATCCCAAATACAGGTGGTAGTGATATAGCAAGTAATCCAAAATACAGGTGGTAGTTATATATAATGTAATCCCAAATACAGGTGGTAGTTATATATAATGTAATCCCAAACACATGAGGTAGTTATATATAATGTAATCCCAAATACATGAGGTAGTTATATATCATGTAATCCCAAATACAGGTGGTAGTTATATATCATGTAATCCCAAATACAGGTGGTAGTTATATATTATGTAATCCCAAATACAGGTGGTAGTTATATATCATGTAATCCCAAATACAGGTGGTAATTATATATTATGTAATCCCAAATACAGGTGGTAGTTATAAATAATGTAATCCCAAACACAGGTGGTAGGTATATATCATGTAATCCCAAATACAGGTGGTAGTTATATATCATGTAATCCCAAATACAGGTGGTAGTTATATATTATGTAATCCCAAATACAGGTGGTAGTTATATATTATGTAATCCCAAATACAGGTGGTAGTTATATATTATGTAATCCCAAATACAGGTGGTAGTTATAAATAATGTAATCCCAAATACAGGTGGTAGGTATATATCATGTAATCCCAAACACAGGTGGTAGTTATATATCATGTAATCTTATACACAGGTTGTAGTTATATATCATGTGATTCTAAATACAGGTGGTAGTTATATATTATGTAATCCCATATACAGGTTGTAGTTAAATATCATGTAATCTCGAAAACAGGTGATAGATATAAAGCATGTCATCTCAAATACAGGTGGTAGTTATATAGCATGTTTTCCAAAATACAGGTGGTAGTTATATAACCTGTCACCCTAAATATATGTGGTAGCTATATATCATGTTATCCCAAATACAGGTAGTATTTATCAATTATGCAATTCCACATATAGGTGGTAGTTATATGTCATTTAATCCTACATGGAGGTGGTATTTATATGTGACATAATCCTACATACAGGTGGTAGTTATATGTCACATAATCCTACATGGAGGTGGTATTTATATGTCAAGTAATCCCATGTACAGATAGTAGTTATATATTACATAATCATACATACAGATCCTATAATCCCACATACAGGTGGTAGTTATATATCAAGCAATCCCACAAACAGGTGGTATTTATATATTACATAATCCTTCATACAGGTGGAAATTATATGTCATGTAATCCTACGTACAGGTGACACTTAATGTTAGTTAACCCCTTAGTGACTCTGTGGCCCTCTCTGCATTGGACAGCAGCGGTGCCGATCGTTGGTTGGTGGGAGGTTAAGGAGGGAGGCGGGTGGGCAGCCCATCTCTGGAGGGGACGGAAGGAGGGTGGGAGCGGGTGGGACCGCTACGCCACTCTACAGGTGATAAAAAAGAGCTGTCAGTGAGGGGGAAGGAGGGGCAATGAGGGGAATCCTATATGGGATCCATTGAGGGAAAGGGATCTGGGAAGAAGGGGGGTATTGAGGGGGACAGCTACACTACAGAATAAATGGGTATTTTTTTTATTTATTTTTTAATTGCCTAATTTGCAGCAAACTGGGTACTGGCAGACAGCTGCCAGTACCTAAGATGGCATCAAATAGGTAGAGGGGGGAGGGTTAGAGAGCTGTTTGTGGGGGATCAGGGAGGTTGGGAGGTAAGGGGGGATACTACCCTGCAGAATATATATTGCAAAAAAATTATACTGGCAGACTTTCTGCCAGTACTTAAGATGACAATTGTGAGGTGGAGGAGAGAAAAGAGCTGTTTGAGAGGGGTCAGGGAGGGATCAGGGGTTGGGATGTGTCAGGTGGGAGGCTGATCTCTAAACTAAAGCTAAAATTAACCCTACAAGCTACCTAATTAACCCATTCACTGCTGGACATAATTCAAGTGTGGTGCACAGCGGCATTTAGTAGCCTTCTAATTACCAAAAGGCAATGCCAAAGCCATATATATCTGCTTTTTCTGAACAAAGGGGATCCAAGAATAGCATTTACAACCATTTGTGCCATGAAGCTATTTGTAAATAATTTCAGTGAGAAACCTAAAATTGTGAAAAGATTAACAACTTTTTTTATTTGATCGCATTTGGCGGTAAAATGGTGGCATGAAATATACCAAAATTGGCCTAGATCAATACTTTGGGCTGTCTACTAAAAAATATATAGTTTTGATAGGTAAATATAAAAAGGGCTCTATTTCTGTTTAAATGTAGTGATGGCAAAAATGCAAAAAATGCCCTGGTCTTTTGGGGAAGTTTTGGTCGGAAATGCCCAGTCCTTAAGGGTTTAAGATAATAAAGAACTGAACTTCCATGGTTTAGATAGAGAATGCTTTTTAAAGAGACTTTTCAATGTATTTCTAAAGTCATGTTTTCGCCTTGATCATCTGTCAATTTTTTTAGGGTTTTTTTTTTCGAGGAAAAAAGACAGCGAGCTGAAAACGTGTTATCAGCTTGCAGGAAGAATGAATGTAACCAAAATTTTCTCTGCAAACAAAATCATTTTTCTCTATACTTTTCAACAGGTTTTAGGGCCATTTTTACCATTTTTAACTCATTGAATTCAATTCCTAAAGGCACTTGATAAAGTTCCAGACTGGCCTTTTTGACATATTTGCAAATATTCCAAGCAGATCTGAAATTATTTTATTTTGCACATGTGCACTACACTCTGAAATAGCCAAGAGGCATATTTGTATATATGGTTAAGATGAATTAATCCTTGTATCATCATTATTGTACAGTCTGTTGGCAGTGGGTGTGACCATAATATACATAAGTATATGGGTTCCATTTATTAAGCAGCAGATGCCCATCATTTTAAGCTCAGCTTTAATACATGATACCCCATAGTGCTAATGAGATATGCAGGTGAAAACTCAAATCACAACTACAAAATCTAGACCTTGCGCACAGCAATCATTTTCTGATTTTTTTTTCTATTTCATACTCACATTTCTCTTGTAAAGGTGTATCCAGTCCACGGGTTCATCCATTACTTGTGGGATATTCTCCTTCCCAACAGGAAGCTGCAAGAGGACACCCACAGCAGAGCTGTCTATATAGCTCCTCCCCTAACTGCCACCCCCAGTCATTCTCTTGCAGCTCTTGACAAGAAAGGAAGTATCAAGAGAGATGTGGTGACTTAGTGTAGTTTTTACCTTCAATCAAAAGTTTGTTATTTTTAAACGGTACCGGCATTGTACTGTTTTTAATCTCAGGCAGAAATTGAAAGAAGACTTCTGCCTGGAGGTTTGATGATCTTAGCGGTTTGTAACTAAGGTCCATTGCTGTTCTCACACATAACTGAAGAGTATGGAAAGATAACTTCAGTTGGGGGGACGGTCTGCAGATTGCCTGCTTTGAGGTATGATCAGTATATTTTTTTCTAGAGAGATGATAAGGTCTAGAAAATGCTGACAGTGCCTGGTATATTTAAGGTAAGCCTGATACAGTGATTTAACAAAAACTGGGATCATGCTTGCAAAAAGGGATAATATTCATGTTAAAACCTATATTACTTAGTGTAAAAACGTTTGCATGATTTATAAATAAAAACGTTTTTTCTCTGAGGGTGATAAATCTTTATTTGGGGCCTAATTTCCACATGGCTTGTTAGATTACTCCTAGGAGTACTTTTTTAAGGCCCTCTGACTTTGAGTGCATGGTGGGAGGGGCCTATTTTCGTTTTCAGTCTGAGACATCCAGCTTCCCTGAAGGAGTCCTCTGGCTTATAGGACCTCTATAGAGGGTTTTGTTCCTGCAAAAATCGTTTTTAAGGGCAGGTAGGAGCCACAGCAGGGCTGTGGCAGTGTGTTTGACTGTTTGTTAACAGGTTTTAAGTTTTTCTAATTCGTTTTTGTGCCTGAGGGGTTAATCATCCATTTGCAAGTGGGTGCAATGCTGCTTTAGTCCCTTATACACACAGTAAAAATTTTGTAGAGTTTACTACTTTTTTTCACTGTTTTGCAGTTTATGTGGTAGTTTTTTTCTCTTAAAGGCACAGTTCCGTTTTTTATTATTGCTTTTTTCACATGTATTAAAGTGTTTTCCAAGCTTGCTGGTTTCATTAATAGTCTGTTAAACATGTCTGACATAGAGGAAACTCCTTGTTCATTATGTTTAGAAGCCATTGTGGAACCCCCTCTTAGAATGTGTACCAAATGCACTGACCTTTCTATAAGTTATAAAGACCATATTATGGCTTTTAAAGATTTATCATCTGAGGTTTCTGAGACTGACAAAAGGGAGGTTATGCCATCTAGCTCTCCCCACGTGTCAGAACCTATAACTCCTGCTCAAGGGATGCCAAGTACATCTAGCGCGTCCAATGCGTTTACTTTACAAGACATGGCGGCAGTTATGAATCATACCCTCACTGAGGTATTGTCCAAACTGCCAGGGTTACAAGGAAAGCGAGACAGCTCTGGGGCTAGAACAAATACAGAGCTCTCTGACGCTTTAGTAGCTATGTCTGATATACCCTCACAATGTGCAGAAGTTGAAGCAGGAGAGCTTCTATCTGTGGGTGACTTCTCTGATTCAGGGAAGGCGTTACTTCAGTCTGACTCTGAAATGACAGCATTTAAATTTAAGCTTGAACACCTCCGCGTGTTGCTCAGGGAGGTTTTAGCGACTCTGGATGACTGTGACACCATTGTAGTCCCAGAGAAATTGTGTAAAATGGACAAATACTTTGCAGTGCCTGTTTACACTGATGTTTTTCCAATCCCTAAGAGGTTTTCAAAAATTATTACTAAGGAATGGGATAGACCAGGTGTGCCATTCTCTCCCCCTCCTGCTTTTAAGAAAATGTTTCCTATAGATGCCGCTACACGTGACTTGTGGCAGACAGTCCCTAAGGTGGAGGGAGCAGTCTCTACCTGAGCTAAGCGTATAACTATTCTTGTCGAGGACAGTTGTGCTTTCCTAGATCCTATGGATAAGAAATTAGAGGGTTTCCTTAAGAAAATCTTTATACAACAAGGTTTTATTCTCCAGCCTCTTGCATGCATTGCCCCAGTCACTGCTGCAGCGGCTTTCTGGTTCGAGTCTCTGGAGGAGGCTTTACAGGTAGAGACCCCGTTGGATGATATCCTTGACAGGCTTAAAGCTCTTAAGTTAGCCAATTAATTTATTTCTGACGCCGTTTTTCATTTAACCGAGCTAACGGCTAAAAATTCAGGTTTTGCCATTCAGGCACGTAGGGCGCTATGGCTTAAATCCTGGTCAGCTGATGTCACTTCAAAGTCTAAACTTCTCAATATCCCCTTCAAAGGGCAGACCCTATTTGGGCCTGGACTGAAGGAGAGCATTTCTGATATTACTGGAGGAAAAGGCCACGCCCTTCCCCAGGATAGGTCCAACAAGTTAAGGACCAAACAGACTAATTTTCGTTCCTTTCGAAACTTCAAGAGTGGCGCAGCTTCATCTTCCTCTTCTACAAAACAAGAGGGAAATTTTGCCCAGTCCAAGCTAGTCTGGAGACCTAACCAGGCTTGGAACAAGGGGAAACAGGCCAAAAAGCCTGCTGCTGCCTCTTAGACAGCATGAAGGAGTAGCCCCCGATCCGGGACCGGATCTAGCGGGGGGCAGACTTTCTCTCTTCACCCAGGCTTGGGCAAGAGATGTCCAGGATCCCTGGGCTCTGGAGATTGTTTCCCAGGGATATCTTCTGGATTTCAAAGCTTCATCACCAAAGGGGAGATTTAATTTCTCACAATTATCTGCAAACCAGATAAAGAGAGAGGCATTCTTACATTGCGTTCAAGACCTACTAGTTATGGGAGTGATCCACCCAGTTCCAAAGGAGGAACAGGGGCAGGGCTTCTATTCAAATATGTTTATAGTTCCCAAGAAAGAGGGAACTTTCAGACCAATCTTGGATCTCAAGATCCTAAACAAATTTCTCAGGGTCCCATCCTTCAAGATGGAGACTATTCGAACCATCCTACCTATGATCCAGGAGGGTCAATATATGACTACCGTGGATTTAAAGGATGCTTATCTACATATTCCGATACACAGGGATCATCATCAGTTTCTCAGGTTCACCTTACCTAGACGACATCCTGATACAGGCGTCAACTTTTCAAATCGCCAGGTCCCATACGGACATTGTTCTGGCATTCCTAAGGTCTCACGGGTGGAAGGTGAACGAAGGAAAGAGTTCTCTCTAACCTCTCACAAGAGTTTCCTTCCTAGGAACTCTGATAGATTCAGTATAGTTCCATTTGCCCGCCTACATCTCAGACCGCTGCAACTTTGCATGCTCAATCAGTGGAATGGGGATTACACAGATTTGTCCCCTCTACTAAATCTGGATCAAGAGACCAGGGATTCTCTTCTCTGGTGGCTATCTCGGGTCCATCTGTCCAAGGGAATGTGTTTCCGCAGGCCAGAATGGACTATAATAATGAAAAATGCCAGCCTTCTGGGCTGGGGTGCAGTCTGGAACTCCCTGAAGGCTCAGGGTTTGTGGACTCAGGAGGAGGCCCTCCTTCCGATAAACATTCTGGAACTAAAAGCGATATTCAATGCTCTTCAGGCTTGGCCTCAGCTGGCTGCGGTCAGGTTCATCAGATTTCAGTCGGACAACATCACGACTGTAGCCTATATCAACCATCAGGGGGGAACAAGGAGCCCCCTGGCAATGTTGGAGGTTTCAAAGATAATTCTATGGGCAGAGGTTCACTCTTGCCATCTCTCAGCTATCCATATCCCAGGAGTAGAGAACTGGGAGGCGGTTTTTCTAAGTCGGCAGACTTTTCATCCGGGGGAGTGGGAGCTCCATCCGAAGATATTTGCCCAGTTGATCAAACTTTGGGGCAAACCAGAACTGGATCTCATGGCGTCTCATCAGAACGCCAAGCTTCCTTGTTACGGGTCCAGGTCCAGGGTTCCCAAGGCAGCGCTGATAGATGCTCTAGCAGCACCCTGGTCCTTCAGCCTGGCTTATGTGTTTCCACCGTTTCCTCTGCTCCCTCGTCTGATTGCCAAGATCAAGCAGGAGAGAGCTTCGGTGATCTTGATAGCCCCTGCGTGGCCACGCAGGACTTTGTATGCAGATCTGGTGGACATGTCATCCTTTCCACCATGGACTCTGCCCCTAAGGCAGGACCTTCTACTTCAAGGTCCCTTCAAACATCCAAATCTAATTTCTCTATGTCTGACTGCTTGGAGATTGAACGCTTGATTCTATCAAAGCGTGTTTTTTCTGAATCGGTCATTGATACCTTAATTCAGGCTCGAAAGCCTGTCACCAGGAAAATCTATCATAAGATATGGTGTAAATATCTTCATTGGTGTGAATCCAAGGGTTACTCATGGAGTAAGGTCAGGATTCCTAGGATATTATCTTTTCTCCAAGAAGGATTGGAGAAGGGTTTGTCAGCTAGTTCCTTAAAGGGACAGATTTCTGCTCTGTCTATTCTTTTGCACAAAAGTCTGGCTGAGGTTCCAGACGTTCAGGCGTTTTGTCAGGCTTTAGTTAGAATCAAGCCTGTGTTTAAACCTGTTGCTCCGCCATGGAGTTTAAATTTAGTTCTTAAAGTTCTTCAAGCGGTTCCGTTTGAACCTTTGCAT
This sequence comes from Bombina bombina, assembly GCF_027579735.1. Classification (NCBI taxonomy): domain Eukaryota; kingdom Metazoa; phylum Chordata; class Amphibia; order Anura; family Bombinatoridae; genus Bombina; species Bombina bombina. The sequence goes on along the minus strand of NC_069505.1, from coordinate 613,002,916 downwards.
TCCATAAATATTAAGCTTTTATCTTGGAAAGTTCTGTTTTTAGTAGCTATCTCCTCGGCTCGAAGAGTTTTGGAGTTATCTGCTTTACAATGTGATTCCCCTTATCTGATTTTCCATGCAGATAAGTGTAGGGTGACTTCTTTTATTTCTTAGCTCTGCTCTGGCTGATAAGGGTGCGGCACACGTTTTCTTCAGGGCCCTGGGGTGACCACTGAAATCACACACACATGCAACTGAGTGTTTTCACAAGAGTCCCCTTTAGTGAAGAACACACAAAGAATTTATAGTGATGTATACGTCATACATGAGGTCACAGGAAATATATAAAAAACGTAGTTAACTTCACATCTGCATAAGGGGCCCACAGGAAATAAGAATGTTGTTATAGCACATAACAGAATATGCCCATATAACCATTTGTAGAGAGGATCATATATTAGAACCATATGTTACAACTTATACAAAAGAAACTTGTGGAATGCAGCATTATAAACATTTGATACAAGATTTAAGGCTACCCTCAATATGCTTAATATGTGAGATTCAAATTACCCATATAACATAATATATATAATATATATATATACACATATATATACATACATATATATATATATATATACACACATATATACATACACACATATATACCCATCAATAAGGTAGTGTTACGTACCAAACCTGGGTTTCTTCCTAAGGTGGTATCTAATAAGAATATCAATCAGGAGATTGTTGTTCCTTCACTATGTCCTAATCCTTCTTCAAAGAAGGAACGTCTATTACACAATCTTGATGTGGTTCGTGCTTTAAAGTTTTATTTACAAGCTAGGAAGGATTTTCATCAAACATCTGCTTTGTTTGTTGTCTACTCTGGACGGAGGAGAGGCCAAAAGGCTTCGGCAACTTCTCTTTCTTTTTGGCTAAGAAGTATAATACGCTTAAGCCTCCTGAAAGAATTACAGCTCATTCTACTAGAGCAGTAGCTTCCACATGGGCTTTTAAACATGAGGCCTCTGTTGAACAGATTTGTAAGGCGGCGACTTCGTCTTCGCTTCATACCTTTTCTAAATTCTATAAATTTGATACTTTTGCTTCTTCGGAGGCTATTTTTGGGAGAAAGGCAGTGGTGCCTTCCGTTTAAGTTCCTGCCTTGTCCCTCCCTTCATCCGTGTCTTAAAGCTTTGGTATTGGTATCCCACAAGTAATGGATGAACCCGTGGACTGGATACACCTTTACAAGAGAAAACAAAATTTATGCTTACCTGATAAATGTATTTCTCTTGTGGTGTATCCAGTCCACGGCCCGCCCTGTCATTTTAAGGCATGTGGTTTTTTTTTTGGTTTTTTTTAAACTACAGCCACCACTGCACCCTATAGTTTCTCCTTTTTTTCTTGCTTGTCTTCGGTCGAATGACTGGGGGTGGCAGTTAGGGGAGGAGCTATATAGACAGCTCTGCTGTGGGTGTCCTCTTGCAGCTTCCTGTTGGGAAGGAGAATATCCCACAAGTAATGGATGAACCCGTGGACTGGATACATCACAAGAGAAATAAATTTATCAGGTAAGCATAAATTTGTTTTTTTGTGATTGTCAAGCTACTTTACTTTCATCTTTTAAAACAGGATTTCAATCAGCAATCACATTGTTGTAAATGGGATTTAACTATGTGCAGTTCAGTCTTGTTTGTTGACCACCAAGAACTTTCACACAGGTTTTTTTGAGAAGTGCCAAAAATAATTGTTTGAATAATTGTAATTTATAAAGTGTCACCATCTTCTTTTGTTGAGGTTACATTATTGCAAATTAATCACTGTTTACATTATGATAACTGTTAAAATCCCATTCTAGAAGATAATATCAGCTGCAGTGTTCTTCTTGATTTCTAATGTATATCTTGCCAAACCAGAAAATTGTGCTTTCCAAATCAATGACTAAAAAAATAAAGAAAAAATACTTTAAAAAATATTAACATACTTGAAATATAACGTGTCAATATAATAAATTAGCAAATATGCCACAACATTCCAATAAACACACTACATTCATATTGTTTGTAATTATCAGGATAGATTTGAATTGCAATAGATGAATCTTAGAAAAACAATGCAGCTCCACAGCACTGACATAAAAGCAGCAATGTTTATTGCAGAGTTTTGATCCAACAGCAATGTTTTGGGCTGTTAACCCTTACTCATTCTATTACAATATGTTAATCTCATAGTGCACTTATATTGCATCTTAAAACCAACAAGTTTTTTACATATAAATTAAACATATATTCTAAAACACGCCACCTAGTGGCTCACAATGTTAACAACACTAATTCTAAAGAACCTAAGGCCTAGATTTGGAGTTAGAGGCTCCTAACGCTGGTTTTAGGCTAACTCCGGTATTTGGAGTCACTCAAAAAAGGGTCTAACGCTCACTTTTCAGCTGCGACTTTTCCATACCGCAGATCCCCTTACGTAAATTGCGTATCCTATCTTTTCAATGGGATCTTTCTAACTCCGGTATTTAGAGTCGTGTCTGAAGTGAGCGTTAGAAATCTAACGACAAAACTCCAGCCGCAGAAAAAAGTCAGTAGTTAGGAGCTTTTTGGGCTAACGCCGGTTCATAAAGCTCTTAACTACTGTACTCTAAAGTACACTAACACCCATAAACTACCTATGTACCCCTAAACTGAGGTCCCCCCACATCGCCGCCACTCGATTAAATTTTTTTAACCCCTAATCTGCCGACCGCAAAGCGCCGCCACCTACATTATAGCTATGTACCCCTAATCTGCTGCCCCTAACACCGCCGACCCCTATATTATATTTATTAACCCCTAATCTGCCTCCCTCAACGTCGCCTCCACCTGCCTACACTTATTAACCCCTAATCTGCCGAGCGGACCGCACCTCTACTATAATAAAGTTATTAACCCCTAATCCGCCTCACTAACCCTATAATAAATAGTATTAACCCCTAATCTGCCCTCCCTAACATCGCCGACACCTAACTTCAATTATTAACCCCTAATCTGTCGACCGGAGCTCACCGCTATTCTAATAAATGGATTAACCCCTAAAGCTAAGTCTAACCCTAACACTAACACCCCCCTAAATTAAATATAATTTTAATCTAACGAAATTAATTAACTCTTATTAAATAAATTATTCCTATTTAAAGCTAAATACTTACCTGTAAAATAAATCCTAATATAGCTACAATATAAATTATAATTACATTGTAGCTATTTTAGGATTAATATTTATTTTACAGGCAACTTTGTAATTATTTTAACCAGGTACAATAGCTATTAAATAGTTATTTATTATTTAATAGCTACCTAGTTAAAATAATTACAAAATTACCTGTAAAATAAATCCTAACCTAAGTTACAATTAAACCTAACACTATACTATCATTAAATTAATTAAATACAATACCTACAATTACCTACAATTAAACCTAACACTACACTATCAATAAATAAATTATATACAATTCCTACAAATAACTACAATGAAATAAACTAACTAAAGTACAAAAAATAAAAAAGAACTAAGTTACAAAAAATAAAAAAATATTTACAAACATAAGAAAAATATTACAACAATTTTAAACTAATTACACCTACTCTAAGCCCCCTAATAAAATAACAAAGACCCCCAAAATAAAAAATGCCCTACCCTATTCTAAATTACTACAGTTCAAAGCTCTTTTACCTTACCAGCCCTGAACAGGGCCCTTTGCGGGGCATGCCCCAAAGAATTCAGCTCTTTTGCCTGTAAAAAAATAAACATACAATACCCCCCCCCCCAACATTACAACCCACCACCCACATACCCCTAATCTAACCCAAACCCCCCTTAAATAAACCTAACACTAAGCCCCTTAAGATCTTCCTACCTTGTCTTCACCATACCAGGTTCACCGATCGGTCCAGAAGAGCTCCTCCGATGTCCTGATCCAAGCCCAAGCGGGGGGCTGAAGATGTCCATGATCCGGTAGAAGTCTTCATCCAAGCGGGGCAGAAGAGGTCTTCCATCCGATAGAAGTCTTCATCCAGGCGGCATCTTCTATCGACATCCATCTGGAGCGGAGCGGCAGCATCCTGAAGACCTCCGACGCGGAACATCCATCCTGGCCGACGACTGAACGACGAATGACGGTTCCTTTAAATGACGTCATCCAAGATGGCGTCCCTCAAATTCCGATTGGCTGATAGGATTCTATCAGCCAATCGGAATTAAGGTAGGAATATTCTGATTGGCTGATGGAATCAGCCAATCAGAATCAAGTTCAATCCGATTGGCTGATCCGATCAGCCAATAAGATTGAGCTCGCATTCTATTGGCTGATCGGAACAGCCAATAGAATGCGAGCTCAATCTGATTGGCTGATTGGATCAGCCAATCGGATTGAACTTGATTCTGATTGGCTGATTCCATCAGCCAATCAGAATATTCCTACCTTAATTCCGATTGGCTGATAGAATCCTATCAGCCAATCGGAATTCGAGGGACGCCATCTTGGATGACGTCATTTAAAGGAACCATCATTCGTCGTTCAGTCGTCGGCCAGGATGGATTTTCCTCGTCGGAGGTCTTCAGGATGCTGCCGCTCTGCTCCAGATGGATGTCGATAGAAGATGCCGCCTGGATGAAGACTTCAATCGGATGGAAGACCTCTTCTGCCCCACTTGGATGAAGACTTCTACCGGATCATGGACATCTTCAGCCCCCCGCTTGGGCTTGGATCAGGACATCGGAGGAGTTCTTCTGGACCGATCGGTGAACCTGGTATGGTGAAGACAAGGTAGGAAGATCTTCAGGGGCTTAGTGTTAGGTTTATTTAAGGGGGGTTTGGGTTAGATTAGGGGTATGTGGGTGGTGGGTTGTAATGTTGGAGGGGGGGTATTGTATGTTTTTTTTTACAGGCAAAAGAGCTGAACTTCTTGGGGCATGCCCCGCAAAGGGCCCTGTTCAGGGCTGGTAAGGTAAAAGAGCTTTTAACTTTAGTAATTTAGAATAGGGTAGGGCATTTTTTATTTTGGGGGGCTTTGTTATTTTATTAGGGGGCTTAGAGTAGGTGTAATTCGTTTAAAATTGTTGTAATATTTTTCTTATGTTTGTAAATATTTTTTTATTTTTTGTAACTTAGTTCTTTTTTATTTTTTGTACTTTAGTTAGTTTATTTCATTGTAGTTATTTGTAGGTATTGTATTTAATTAATGTATTGATAGTGTAGTGTTAGGTTTAATTGTAGGTAATTGTAGGTATTTTATTTAATTAATTTAATGATAGTATAGTGTTAGGTTTAATTGTAACTTAGGTTAGGATTTATTTTACAGGTAATTTTGTAATTATTTTAACTAGGTAACTATTAAATAGTTCTTAACTATTTAATAGCTATTGTACCTGGTTAAAATAATTACAAAGTTGCCTGTAAAATAAATATTAATCCTAAAATAGCTACAATGTAATTATAATTTATATTGTAGCTATATTAGGATTTATTTTACAGGTAAGTATTTAGCTTTAAATAGGAATAATTTATTTAATAAGAGTTAATTAATTTCGTTAGATTAAAATTATATTTAATTTAGGGGGGTGTTAGTGTTAGGGTTAGACTTAGCTTTAGGGGTTAATCCATTTATTAGAATAGCGGTGAGCTCCGGTCGGCAGATTAGGGGTTAATTATTGAAGTTAGGTGTCGGCGATGTTAGGGAGGGCAGATTAGGGGTTAATACTATTAATTATAGGGTTAGTGAGGCGGATTAGGGGTTAATAACTTTATTATAGTAGCGGTGCGGTCCGCTCGGCAGATTAGGGGTTAATTATTGAAGTTAGGTGTCGGCGATGTTAGGGAGGGCAGATTAGGGGTTAATACTATTAATTATAGGGTTAGTGAGGCGGATTAGGGGTTAATAACTTTATTATAGTAGCGGTGCGGTCCGCTCGGCAGATTAGGGGTTAATAAGTGTAGGCAGGTGGAGGCGACGTTGTGGGGAGCAGATTAGGGGTTAATAAATATAATATAGGGGTCGGCGGTGTTAGGGGCAGCAGATTAGGGGTACATAGGGATAATGTAAGTAGCGGCGGTTTACGGAGCGGCAGATTAGGGGTTAAAAATAATATGCAGGTGTCAGCGATAGCGGGGGGCGGCAGATTAGGGGTTAATAAGTGTAAGGTTAGGGGTGTTTAGACTCGGGGTACATGTTAGGGTGTTAGGTGCAGACGTAGGAAGTGTTTACGCATAGCAAACAATGGGGCTGCGTTAAGAGCTGAACGCGGCTTTTTTGCAGGTGTTAGGTTTTTTTTCAGCTCAAACAGCCCCATTGTTTCCTATGGGGGAATCATGCACGAGCACGTTTTTGAGGCTGGCCGCGTCCGTAAGCAACTCTGGTATCGAGAGTTGAAGTTGCGTTAAAAATGCTCTACGCTCCTTTTTTGGAGCCTAACGCAGCCTTTATGTGGACTCTCAATACCACAGTTATTTTTATGGTGCGGCCAGAAAAAAGCCGGCGTTAGCTACGCGGGTCCTTACCGACAAAACTCTAAATCTAGCCGTTAGTGATTTAGCCTATACATAAAGGTTTAGATTTATCATAGAAAAACAGACATGTCATAATCTTTATTCATCCCATTATTTTTGAGTGCATTAAATGTTAATATCCAATATACCTCCCTTCTCTTCAGCAATAACTCTCTATTATCTCCCCTTCCTGGTTTCCTAACTGATCTATGATCTACCACCTCAACTGACTAACAGAATGACTCGTCTCCAAGAAATGAAAGGATACAGGTGTCTCTTTATTCCCACATCTAATGTTAGACTTATGCTCTCTTATGCAATCACTGGCTTTCCTTATAGTCTCGCCAATATAAATCTTAGAATACGGCATTTAATCAAATAGACAACATAACTAGATCCACATGTATAGTAATCTCTCATACTATATATTTTGCCTGATCTTACATGTGTGAAAGTGGCTCCTTTAATTATAGAATTACAACTGCAGCAACCCAAGGATGGGTAACACCCCATATTTTTATTCGTTTTATTAGTCATGTAACCCTTTTCTGATCTCTTTTGGCCTCCTATATCTAGTAGATCCTTCAGATTATGAATAATTTTAAATGCAATCTTAGGAGTTTGTTGAAAGCAAGTAATATTGGGATTGCATTCTTTCAGAATGTAACAATGTCTGTTGATTATTTCCCTAACTTCTTTACTGTAAAGGCCATATGTTGAGACCAAAACCAACCGATTATCTTTAGGTTTTGCCCTATCCTTATGCAACAAAAATTCTCTTGGGATCTTATTCACTCCCTCAATTTCCGTATTATAGTTTTAGGATAAGTGGTTAGTGTTAGTCTCAAAATATGGCCATCATAGTAAAGAAGTTAGAAAATAATGAACATAAATATTTCTAAATATATCTGATGGGTTTTTTTTTTGTAAAATATATATTTATACCTATTGATGATTATATACAGATATATACAGATATATATATACAGTATATATATATATATATATATATATATATATATATATATATATATATATATATATATATACAGTATATATATATATTATAAGTATATGAATATCTATTTATAAATACATATAACCTATTCTGCTCTATTCTGCTATGTGCAGAACATTGGAATATGAAACATTTACAGTACAAACACAGTATAACATGTGTATATATATATATATATATATATATATATATATATATATATATATATATATATATATATATCTTTTTTGGCATGTGGCTTGGCAACCAGTGAATTCAAGTAAAGCCAAAAGAGACCTGGGATACAGGATTTGGAGGGTTGTGAGGTGAAAGGTTTCTTCACCTGTTTACTGTGTTGTGTGTGTAAATATAGAACAAAGAAAAAAGACAATACTAGCACCTAACCTAAAAGAAGAATATGCAATAGATGATCTAATTAGATGTACTCATAAAGGTGTCACATACATGCTCCAATGCTCGTGGGATTTTATTTACATAGGCAAAATGACCAGATGCCTAAGGTACAGGAACATCTCTGCAATATAGAGAAGGGCAACCTAGAAACACATCTCTATTGTTATTTTAGAGAGCAACATAAGAATTGCCTGAAAGACTTAAAGTACTAGGGACTATTCAGATTGAAGCCCAATTGGAGAGGTGGAAATTTTGAAAACAAATTCCTGAGGCAAAATGTATATATACTTTCAATACCATCTTCCCAAATGGCCTTAATGCCAATCTGGACATTTCCCCCTTTTCAGTATAATTTAATAAAATTGCTAGCATAACTGACCTAAGAATCTGGAAACCTGTTATTATATATGTTAAACCTTGCCCCCAATGTATGAAGTTCCATTTACTGTAAGATTAATAGAGTCCATCACAATTAACACAATGAACTGTAATGTGTTCTTTTAATAAATTGCAAAAAATAAAAGAGTGTTAGAATGATGAGAATAATAATTAATTTGATGCTTTTAAAGAGGATTTGAGTTTGTTTAAAGAAAAAAAAGTATATAGGTCTAAGTGAAATACATCCTTAATAATAAATACCACCTTAAAGTTTAGAGAAATGGTTAACCAATAAGGATACAGAAAAGGATATTTAAACCTGGGATCTGCTGACATTGAACATCTTGATAAAGCCCACGTATGGGTGACATGCATTAAAGGCAGTGTCAGTAGTCATTACTGGCTACTATTATCTGCTTCTACAGAAGCAAAATGGAACGTTGAAATCTGGGTTCTGCATGTAGAAGAGAAGGTCAAGTCCCTTGCGCAGGTTGAAGAACCGATTGTGACATCATCATCTATTGACCTCTGGTAAGACGCTTGATAGCAGCCACGGAGGTCAGGCTAACTGCCCATAAAGTGCTGCAGCAACAGTGTAACTTTGCAAGGTATTTCATCAGCAGAGACATTGTAACTCTGAGAGGTATATTACTCCTGGAAACTGAACATTGATATGATATATAGGGTAAGGAAGCTAACAGCTCATCCCTCTATATGGTATAGATTCCTATCAAGGCTTTCTCTTGTATTGAGGACTTGTGTAATGGGGAGACGTCCCCTTTTATACTTATTGTATTTAGGATCAATATTAGAAAACTATGATGTATTAATTTGATGCATTTTCAGGAGTTATTACATTTGCAGTTTTTAGAAATATTTAGTATGAGTATCTTTTCATTAAACGGTGTGCAGGTAATGGATGTGTCTATATGACATTATGTAATTATCACTGAAGGGAACACACTTCTAGCTTCTTTAGTGCCCTCACTATAATTGTTTACTGTACTATGTATTCCCCTGTCTAGGAAGTGAGTGGACAAAAAGTGTATTTGGTATTTCTTGTGCTACCCTATCCTCCTGTTCTGTGTGTATTTTGTATGTGTTTTGTGAGACTTTTTTGTTTCATGACCAAGTTAATCAATGCTTTGTCCTAGGCTTCAAAAATGGGCCGGATGTGCCAAGAGGTGAATGGTTGTAAGATATCGTAATGGATCATTACTCACAGCTGGTGAAAGTAATGAGGAGAGGTAAAAAACATATGGAATTGCGCAATTTCGAGTTGCAATGTTGAATTTCCTACGACAAAAAGGTTTTATTGACCCTAGACTATGTCTCCCTCCCTTTAAAGGGACATTCAAGTCCAAAAAAAACGTTCATGATTTAAATAGGGAATGTAATTTTAAACAACTTTCCAATTTACTTTTATCACCAATTAAACTTTGTTCCTTTCATATTCTTAGTTAAAGCTAATTGTAGGAGGTTCATATGCTAATTTATTAGACATTGAAGACTGCCTCTAATCTCAATGCATTTTGATCACTAGAGTTCATTAGTTCATGTGTTTCATATAGATAACATTGAGCTCATGCACGTGACGTTACCCTGGAGCCAGCACTAATTGGCTAAAATGCATGTCTGTCAAAAGAACTGAAATAAGGGGGCAGTTTGCAGAGGCTTAGATACAAGGTAATCACAGAGGTAAAAAGTGTATTTCTATAACAGTGTTGGTTATGCAAAACTGGTGAATGTGTAATAAAGGGATTATCTTTCTTTTTAAACAACAAAAATTCTGGTGTTGACTGTCCCTTTAAGTTCAGGCAAACTCGCCAACACTGAATTTAAACTTTTAGAATAATTAATACTAAACATTACTTATTAATAATCCAAAATGATTTCAAGAGTTTCAGATGAATAAAGTATTTAAGGTGCTTTTTTGTTGTTTGTAAGTAAAGCGATCACTTAATAAGATTGATATATTTTAGCATAAAGCAATATTTGTCTCAACATTACTATATGTAGCAATACCACCCACAGCTATTTAAATGCTATGGATAGTATATTAAAGATTCATGTCAATGAAAAAAAATATATCAATAAATAATATAAATAAATAATTTAAAAAAAAAAGATCCTGTTATGATGTGTACCTGTGAATATAAGTATTAGGGATGTGCATTTATGTATTTCATTATCAAACAAATACCAAAAATGTCGGCAACCAGCAGCATTCGTTACTTTTTAGAGTCATATTTCTTCTTGTGAAAGTGAAACACAAAAAGATCTTGATTTGCGCAATTCTTTGTGCATTGCAGTTTCACAAGAAGAAATCCGCAAAGAGACGAATGCCGCTGGGGGCCACCATTTTCAGCATTCATTTGATAACAAAGTATACAAATGCACATCCCTAATACTTATAATACTTATAAAGAAACAATCATTTAATATCAGTCTTAAAGGGACAGTCAACTCCAAAAATGTTATTGTTTAAAAAGATAGATAATCCCTTTATTACCCATTCACCAGTTTTGCATAACCAGCACAGTTATATTAATATACTTTTTACCTCTATGAGCACTTTGTATCTAATCTTCGTCGGACAGCTCCCTTAACTCAGGGCTATTTATTTATAATCTATTGACTTGCATTTTAGCCAATTAGTGCAGTGTCATCCACAACACACGGGCGTGAGCACAATGTTATCTATATGGCTCACATGAACTAGTAGTCTCCTGTTGTGAAAAGCTAATAAAAAGCATGTGATAAAACACTGTCTATAGTGACTTAGAAACAGGCAGAAATTTAGAGGTTTAAATGTTATAAAGTATATTAATGTAGCAATGTTGGTTGTGCAAAGCTGGGGAATGGGTAGTAAAGGGGTTATCTATCTTTTTTGAAGAATAATAATGTTGGTGTTGACTGCCCCTTTAACAGCTAATTAGCACAGTCTGTTTTCCACAAAACCGTTCATCACCAGCTGTATGTAACTAAAATGGACTTTAGTTTTTTGTTAATGTATTTGTTTTAGAAAACTATAAAGTACACACAACTGAACGATTATTGAAAGTTTGAATAAAAGTAAAGTCATTGAAGTTCCAATGAGATGATCTCAAGAGATCTCAAGAAATATATATATATCAGCTAGTTCATTAACAAACAGGGATTCTGTAAGCTATGAGAAAACATGGATTTACAGGTAAGGCTTAAAAACCTGATAAATAGACAGACAGACAAATGATAGATGATAGATAGATAGATAGATAGATAGATAGATAGATAGATAGATAGATCGATAGATAGATAGATAGATTGATAGATAAATAAGATACATTTATATTTCCTAAGTTTGTGCATTCATTTATATGAGGCTGTACTATTTATTTATTTTTAGATGCAAAATAACAGCATATTTCAGTAAGCTGCAATATGGTTTAGCGGACTAACCATTCAAATGAAAAGATAAGCTTTTTACTACTCAATGTAATTCACATATTTCAGCATCTGAAACACTAGACTAACACTTTTGCTTTGATCTCCATGATTATTTATTTTAAACAAAACTGTTTCAGTACATATCTTTGACAGATATATCAACTAAAAAAACATACTGATATATATATATATATATATATATATATATATATATATATATATATATATATATATATATATATATATTTTATTCCAAAATAACAGCGTATTTCAGTAATCTTATTTATATATTTTAGTGGATTAAAATACATTTTAAAAGGTCTATTTATTTTGGCATCTAAATCACTTGACTAACACGTCATGATTATTTATTTCAAACTATCTGATTCAGCACATATATTTGACTAATACATTTTTTTGGCTTTAAAAATAAATATGAATTATATTTTCAAATAAAGAAAATAACCATTATACATGTGTTCCTTCTCTGCATTAGTATGCAATTATCTACATCTTCCAATCTAAATCTCCTGAGGCGTAGGAATCACAAGTTGCTTTTATTTTTATTATACAATTAAAAATAACATTACACTAATCTGTTCTATAAATATGATCATCTAATAGTTAATACAGATTGTAGCATATGCAATGTTTTATTCTTATGAAATGTAGCTTCATATTTATCGCTTAATGTATAGAAATCCCACACAAAAAAATATTCATGATTTAATACTAAATGATAATGTTTAAAATTAACAAAAAAACAAAACTAAATGTAAAAGATACTTGAAATATATCTATAAGTAGAAGAGAAAATATGTTTGAGATATAAACAAACTACAATAATTTTAATAATAATGGATTTGCATTAAGATTGTGTATAGAAAATATTTTTTTTTTTGCAGATAAATACATAACAAACAGATGGTGCCTTATTATAATAATAAAATCAGGCAAAAAGGGTTAATTACATTTAGTTCTGAATTCAAGAAGAAATTGACAGATTGGGAGCACATTAGTATTTTTCTCTGGTATAAACTTATGTGCTTTGTCTTTGAAGTAGTCACATGATACACATGCGCTATAGCACTATATTCTTTCTATAGCCTTTTTTTATTAAAGCTTTTTTGTATCATGTTTATAATTTATCATGTCTGTAAGTGAACTAAAATATAGTCACAAATATACTTATTATTATTATACTTTATTTATTAAGTGCCATTATATTCCGCAGCGCTGTCCATGGATACAATTCATTTAAATAAAACAATAATATAAAACTTCTAAGACACAGGACAACATTTACAAACACATACAGGAGGAATTGAGGGCCCTATTCCCCTGGAAACTTACAATCTAGAAGGGTAGGAGGTTGAGAACAGGAGGTGAGGACTGCAAGATTGAGAAAGATGTTAATGCAGAGTTAGATGAGGGAAATGTTGTTAGGTAAGAGAAATTAATTTATTATTGAGTTGGGTGGTAGGCTTCTCTGAACAGAAAAGTCTTCAGAGAGCATTTAAAGGAAGAAAGATTAGGGCAAAGCCTGACAGCACGAGGGAGAGTGTTCCAGAGGGTAGATGCTGCATGACAGAGGTCCTGCAGTCTAGCATGAGAAGAAGTTATAGTCGCAGATGCAAGGAGCAAATCATTGTTGGATCTTAGTTGGCGGGCTGGAGTGTACTTGTGTATTAGAGAGGATAGGAAGAGGTGAGCAGTGTTGGTGAGCGCTTTGTATGCAAGGGTGAGAATTTTGAATGTAATTCTTCTGTGAATTGAAAGCCAATGAAGGGACTCACAGAGAGGTGCAGCAGATACAGAGCGATGGGAAAGGTGGATCAGCCTGGCAGAGGCATTTAGGATGGATTGAAGGGGGGAGAGGCGGGAAAGAGGAAGGCCAGTAAGTAGGTTATTGCAGTAGTCAAGTCAGGAAATAACAAGGGAGTGGATTATTTGCTTTGTGGTGTTAGCGCACAGAAAAGGTTGAATCTTGGAAATATTGTGTAGATGGTTGCGGCAGGATGTAGAAAGCAATTGGATATGGGGGATAAAGAATAGATTTGAGTCAAGTGTAACTCTGAGGCAGCAGACTTGGGGCGATGGGGAAATGGTGATGCCGTCAACAGGAATAGAGAAGTCACAAGTCGGTGTAGAGCTTGAGGGGGGATAAGAATGAGCTCAGTCTTGGACATGTTAATCTTTAGGTGGTAAAAGGCCATCCAGGAAGAAATACCAGATAAGCAGTCGCTGACATGAGAAAGGACAGAGGGAGAGAGAGCAGGGGTGGAGAGGTAGATCTGGGTGTCATCAGTGTAGAGGTGATATTTGAAGCCATAACTGTTGATAAGTTTACCCAGTGAAGAAGTATAAATGGAGAAGAGTAGAGGACCCAGAACAGATCCTTGAGGTACTCCAACAGACAGAGGCATTGGAGAGGAGGATTCGCCGGCAAATGACACAGAAAAAGAGCTGTGAGAAAGATAGGAGTGAATCCAAGAAAGAGCAGTGTCACAGAGGCCAAAAGAGCTAAGGGTCTGTAGGAGGGGGTGGTCAACTGTGTCGAAGGCAGCTGAAAGGTCAAGTAAGATGAGTATAGAGTAGTGTCCAATATTTTTAGCAGAGAGAAGATTGTTAGTAACCTTGGTAAGGGCAGTCTCAGTTAGTCAATACTTATGTATTTTGTAATTTTTGTTTATAACTATGATATATACATACATCTTTATTTCTTCCTCCATCATACATTTTAAATTGAATTAAGTAAGTATCATACCTGTACATTATAAATTAATTTATAAAAACAAATCAATACATATATAAAGTAACCTATATTAATAAAAAAAGAACTATTTTAATAAAATGTGAGTTAATCAGGTACCTCCATGTAATCCAATAATTTCAACTAATGATTTTTATACAAGTTTTATAAATCACAAATATTTAAATATACTTATATAAATCTTTTTAAAATGTATAAGCAAATAAAATAACATAGAAATCAAAATCTGCATTTATACTTATACTTTATGAAATTAACATTTTTAACTTATAATAAAATTTAATGTAATCCTAATTAATAAAATCACTCTCTTTTCTTGTCAAATTTGTACTTTTACTTAATTATTAAAAATAGTAGTTTTACAGTTAGGAATATCTGAAAATGAGATTTAATTGTGTATACTATTATTATTAATAACATTATAAATAAGATCTTCAATTTTATCAAAAAGTCATTAATGTAATTTACATGATGAGAAGAGCTTTAAAATTTGGTTTTAATTTTTAAATGAAAAATATTTGCAACTGAAAATACCAACTTGTTTTGCAATTGTATATCTTAACAAATGGCCACAGTCAAATATATTAATTTATCACTATAGCAATGTTTGTCTTTGGGGTAACTTTTCCTGTTGTTTTTAAATATACTTTTTATTGTGATCATAAAGCGCTAAACAATAACGGATGTACGTATATTCTATACACACACACACACACACACACACACACACACACACATATTTGCTGTGAGTTATTAGGTAAAGTGTAGGAAACATTATAGTACTTTGTGGCTATTATGTCCAACAGATGTATTTTTTATTAAACATTTTGCTGTATTATCTTGTAGTAAACACCATGAAGATTTGATTTTTTTTAAATATTTTATTTCTTTATCATAGTGGTGCTAAAACCCTCATCTAAATGCATATTTTATTTCTGGTCTTCCCTCCAAATCCCAGTGATGTGTGGCTCTGTTTGAATTATTTAGATTTAAATTTTTAGACCTACTTACCAAAGATTGGTTATAAGTATCAGGAGGGTTATTGGAACCATAGGTGAGTGTTTTTATTTAAAGCATCTCCACAAACCAATGGGCACAAAGATAGAATTCTACTATATATAATTTATTATATTGGTTTTATGAAAAAAAATATTGTCATGGTTACATATGTTAGTCAAACTTAAGATACTATTACATAAAAATTATATTAAATTCTAAAAATTGTTTTCTTATCACCCATTCTTCTTTCACCTAGCCCCCCATATTTCCTATTTTCATTTCCTCTCTTCATAAATTTTATTAATCATTGTCTATGTATTTTCCTTTAACATCTGTGTTTCAAGTAACTATTTTCCTTTGCAAATTTTGTTTTCATATATGTTTTAATCTCATTAAATTTCATACCCAGTTATTTCTGTATGTTACTTCTCACTTCTTTTTCACCTTTCTTTTTTTAATCAGTTTATTTCTTTAAAATATATTTTATTGACCATTGATAAAATCAGCATCCATTCATAACTGCTCGTGGTCAGACCATGACATGATGATAATAGTGCTTGAGGGGATGATCAACCCACATAGAGTTAGATCCTGGTCTCTACATCCGAGCCTGCTCCAAAATGACATACTAATACAGAAAGAACAAAAACACATTAAGAAAAAAAGACTTTATAGCTATAAATGAAGGGTCCACGACTAACCCAAACTCTGTTTGGAGTGCACTCAAAGCCTCTGTAAGAGGGCTACTGATTGAGGAGTCAAGTAGATCCAAGAAAAATCATAATTCCACATTAGAAAAACTGAGAGTAGAAATTGCTGCATTAAGAGATCAGATTTTAAAAAAGAAGCAAAATAAACTATTACAATTACTCAATAATAAAAACTAGGAATTAAATCAGCTCCTAGACAGAGAGGCGATCCACTCGATCAAAGCAGTAAACACCAGATACTATATTTATGGGAACAAGCCAGATATAATGTTGGCAAATAAATTAAAAGAAATGACTAGGGCTTCCACTATTCCACAAATACAAATATCCACTGGTCAAGTCACTAATGATTCCCTTCAAATAGCCAATGAATTTGTCAAATTCTATAATAATCTCTATAACTTACCCACCACTAAACAAGAGGTCAACAAGAGAATTGAGCTAGATAGATTTCTAGAAAATAGTAAGCTAAAAACGGTTACAGAGGAAGAACTGGAATCCTTGAATTCCCTCATCATGATGCAAGAGGTCATACTAGCTATAAAGGAATTAAAAAGGAATAAAGCTCCAGGACCCAATGGGTTTCCTGGCTCCTTTTATAAGGACCTCCAATTATCGGTTGCACCCCAACTGGTTAAATTATATAATAACATCCTTCAGGGTGTAGATATTCCCCCAGATCTGTTGACTGCAAGGGTGACGGTCATCCCAAAGCCAGGCAAGAACAAACAATATTGTCAAAATTACCGTCCAATATCACTAATTAATCAGGACCTGAAATTATTCACTAACATTCTTGAGAATCAATTGGCCTTGCCCATAAGAAAATAGGCAGTTAAGAAAGTGCCTTCTCTGTTTCTGGCTCTGGACGCAGAGAAGGCATTTGATAGGGTTGATTGGGAATTTATGCATGCAGTAATTCACAAGATGGGAATTAGGGGACCCTTTAGTAATGCCCTAAAAAGGATATATTCATGCCCTGACACATTTATTAGACTTTCAGGGTACCAATCGACGCAAATCCGAATCCGAAATGGCACTAGGCAGGGATGCCCTCTGTCCCCCCTGCTCTTTGTGATGTGCATTGAGCCATTAGCAATGAAAATAACAGATAACCCAGACATTGCAGGAGATAAAGAATATAAAATATCCCTCTTTGCGGATGATATCATCCTCGCAGTCACAAAGCCACTACTTTATCTACCAATAGTATACTCCATGATAAATACATTTTAATATGCAGCCAGACTTGCCCAGACCATACAATGGTATAAATTGGACCAAGCACCTCAGTGGGTTCAACTAGAAAAAGATATCTTAGGGGTGGGAAGATTAGACAATATTCTCTGGGCGACTAAACAAAATAGGCCATGGCATATTAACGAATACATTTCGATCAGGCATACCACCTTTATTTGGGATAAATTGATCAGGACATATCCCCTAATTAGTGTAAGGTCACGGCTCACCCCACTCGCCCCGATTAACTCATTAATCAGCACACACATTCAAAAGAAATGGGAGAAAAAGGGCTTTTACCGAATTGCAGACACGCTCATAAATAATAACATAATGACCTTTATTCAATATGCGGAATTAGGTACTCCTGAGCAGAATGAGTGGTTCCATTACTTACAACTTAAATCGAGAGTACAAGAAATAATAGGACCAGATAAACCCTCGAATAACACCGTATTTGAGACATTATGTCTCTCAAAAAATCCTAGACCTTTACTCTACTGACCTTCAGTGAAGGGATCAAAATGGAAAATAGTTATTTTATGCTTAAATGGGAACAAGACTTAAATAAGACCTGGACGATGGAGTCATGGGTGACAAACATTGATAGAGGCCTATTGTTCTCTCCGAATGGTATATCTACCCCACAAGAATTACTGGAACACTGGAAGACACTCCTCATATGTGTTATAGGGGTTGTGGAGAGGTTGGGACATATTTGCACATGTGGTGGCAATGTGAGAATGTTAAAAAGATATGGGATCTGACCTCATCTTATTTGGGTTCCATCCTAGACACTGAAATAGACCTGACCCCAGAACAAGCCTTGCTTCACTTCCCCCCACACAGGTTTTTAAAAAGACATCACAAACTAATAGCGATGATTTGCACTATTGTGAGGATTTGTATTGCTAGATTTTGGAAGGTGGATCCACCCACCTTCGAATATATTAAAAAGAAAATTGAATATCATTATAACATGACTAGTGCCTCAGCAGCTCTCTTGAACTCTAGTGACAGGTTATTTCAACAATGGGAGCCATATATAATGCATATTGAAAAAGAAAACAGAGCTAGAAATGTAGCCACCCAGACGATAGCAGAAGCAAACATTCAAACTGTGATGACTCAGTAAACTGAGAAAATCGGGGGACTAAAACTAGTCAAAGATATAAGTAGGTAGATAAGAGAAAATTTGATTATAGGATGGTGCTACTAGCCAGGATGTAACCTGTAGGAACTCATGTCAAGAAAGATAAGGTATATACGGAAGGGTCTAGAAATAAACAATTACACAATATCATCTGTAATGTACCACCTAACTATATAACAAGATGAAACATTTGAAGACTGTATTGTTAATGTTTGACTGTTTGTTTATTGTTATTGATACTGTTCTATGTAAACTTTGAACACTATGTGAAAAATCAATAAAAATATTTCAACAAAAAAACATATATTTTATTGCATTTCTTTCTTCAGTACTATTTTGTCCTTAAAATCCCTGGTCGTCTTGTTTAACAATTAATCTAAATACAATAAATTCTATTTAATGAGTTGATTTATAGTGTGTAGGGTGACTTCTTTTATTTATTAGCTCTGCTCTGGCTGATAAGGGTGCAGCACACGTTTTCTTCAGGGCCCTGGGGTGACCACTGAAATCACACACACATGCAACTGAGTGTTTTCACAAGAGTCCCCCTTTATTGAAGAACACACAAAGAATTTATAGTGATGTATACGTCATACATGAGGTCACAGGAAATATATAAAAAACGTAGTTAACTTCACATCTGCATAAGGGGCCCACAGGAAATAAGAATGTTGTTATAGCACATAACAGAATATGCCCATATAACCATTTGTACAGAGGATCATATATTAGAACCATATGTTACAACTTATACAAAAGAAACTTGTGGAATTCTGCAATGAGATTGAGATACTGTGTGCTGCATTATAAACATTTGATACTAGATTTAAGGCTACCCTCAATATGCTTAATATGTGAGATTCAAATTACCCATATAACATAATATTTATAATATATATATACACATATATATATATATATATATATATATATATATATATATATATATATATATATACATATACACATATATACCCATCATTCCCCTCTTTGATCACATCGTGATCAGATAACCTGTAATGTTCCTACAATATAAACTATCTGGGTCTACCTCTAATAAAATTTTGCAGTTGAACTTTTTCTGCATCTTGTATCATACCTGATATTTTCTTTCGTAAAGTACAGGACATGTAACAGTTAAACAATGTTAATAATAGTAAACAAATAGGTGTAAAGTGTCCAGCATCTTCAGTTGAGTAATAACATGCAGTTATTAATACTATTGGGATATACACAAAGATCAATATCCCCATTAGGAAAAGGAAGATCTTGCAGAAATGTCTTGGATCCATGATTGAGATCGTCATCCTGGTCTTTGTGAGGAGTGATCGATACCTTATCACCCACTTCTCCTTTGTGAGGGGTGACCGATAGCTTGTCACCCGCTTCTCCTCTCTTTGGACAGAGTTTCACTCGTGAAGCGTGTATCCAGATGTCCTTGTCGTCAGTCAGTACGGCAGTCCTGGTTACAGCGATCACAGTGACTGGCTTGCTGAGCAGGAAACCTCCTTTCTTTGCTTTATTCAGCTGGCGAATGCAGACCAGATCTCCAGGCTTGAAAGGATGGGTTGGTTCCTGTGAGGGAAGAGGTAAACGGGAAGACACATCACCATAGATGCCATTCAATTTATCAATCAATTGTTTTACATATTGTTCCTTAATACAATCTAAATCACCATTTTTAATGATAAGTGGGCCTTTTACCCATGGAGTTGGGAATGGTCTACCCATTAGGACCTCAAATGGAGACAACCTGGTTGTCCTATTTGGGGTCATTCTGATTTCTGCTAAAATCGCAGGTAAATAGTTTTGCCATTTAACCCATGTACCTGCTGTTGCCTTTAAAAGTTTTTCCTTGATATTGTGATTCATTCTTTCTACAATCCCTGAGCTTTGAGGATGGTAGGGAATGTGAAAGTTCCAATTAATCTGTAACCATTCTACTAACTCATGTGTGATTTTACTAATGAACGCTGGACCGTTATCAGAATTAATCTGAAGCGGACAACCAAATCTGGGAATTATTTCAGTGGCTAAAATTTTAGCGACTGTTTTTGCATCTTCCCTCTAGGTAACAAAAGCTTCTGGCCACTTAGAAAATTGGTCAACTATTACAAGCAGATATAATTGTTTAGTGCCAGTTTTTGGAATATGTGTAAAATCAATTTGTAGATGTGTGAATGGGGCTGTAGGTGGGGGTAAGTGGTCATGCTGGGCTTTATTGGGGATGGTTGCATTGGTCTGTAAGCAATATACACATCTATTAATATATGCCTTGCAATGATCACCTATACCTCTAATGTAGAAATATTGCTTCAACAAGTTAGTTGTTGGTTTTATACCTAGGTGTCCAACACCATGGGCTTGTGCTATAAAGAGTGGTGCACTGCTTTCCGGTATGCCCACCTTCCCCTCTTTAGAAAACAAACCATTCTCATCTAAAGTTAACCCATTAGTAGTCCAGAAAGATATGTCACTAGGAATGGCATGTCCCTGGAGTTCAAGAAGCATATGGTCTGTAGGACATGAAGGTGGGGCTAAAACAGCATACATACGGATGGTGGATCCGGGTGTATGAGAAACATAAGCAGCCTCTTTAGCAATTTTATCTGCAAGCGCATTACCCAAGGAAATAGGGTCAGACTTGTATGTATGTGCACGGCAATGTATGATCGCTATGTCCTTTGGGAGTTGTATGGCCTCTAAAAGGTCATTAATCAGGTCTGTATGAGAGATGGTCTTGCCATCTGCTGAAACAAAACCACGTTGTTTCCATATCATACCAAAATCGTGCACAACCCCAAAAGCATAGCGAGAGTCAGTGTAAATGTTAACAGGTTTATTTTCAAACAATTTACATGCTTTTGTAAGTGCTATTAATTCTGCAGCTTGTGCAGAAGGATAAGGAATGGGGCCTGCATCTAGAACAATGTCTGGTAGTTGCACAATGGCATAGCCTGTCTTATAAATACCGTCACTAGGTCGGGAACAAGAACCATCAACAAACACATTATCAGCATGGTCAAAAGGTTTATCCATCAAGTCAGGTCTTGGTGTGGTAATGTGGTGTATTACCTCTATACAATCATGGTCTGTTGGAAAGTCTGGTGATCCTGTAAGTAAGGCACTAAGTATTTGAGTTGGCCCTGAGGATACACTACTATATTTAATAGTCAGATTTGTATTATTCAGTAATATACATTCATAACCAGAAAGTCTTTGAGAAGTCATGTGTTGGGTAGTGACATTTTTTACAAGATGTAAAACTTGGTGACTAGTGTGTAGTACTATTGGATGGCCTAATGTGATTGTTTCAACCATCTCTACAGCCATGGCGCAAGCCGCCAATGCTCAGAGACACGCCAGCATCCCTTGTACCGGTATTGGAACTACTTTGGAAAAGAAAGCTACGGGACGCATATTGCCTCCACCATGCTCTTGGGCACAGACAGCAGCCATGGTTTTACAATTGTCCCTCGCATACAAGTGAAATGGTTTACAATAATCAGTTAGTCCTAAAGCAGGGGCACTAATAATGCTAGTCTTCAGAGCTATGTAGGATTTAGTCATGTCTGTGGTCCATTGTATATGTTCAGGGCTATCCCCTTTTGTGGCTTGCCTTAGAATGGAATCATGATGGGAGCACTCAGGAATCCATTGTCTGCAATAATTAATCATACCTAGAAAGGTGAGCATGTCCTTTCTAGTAACTGGCTTTGGGATCTGTTGAATTGCTTGGATTCGTTTGGGACTAATGGACGGGTGGCCTTGGGAAAGCACAAAACCAAGGTAATCCACTTTTGTCACTCCTACTTGTAGCTTATGTTTTGCTATTTTATGACCTTCAGCAGCAAGGTGTTTTAACAAACTTATTGTATCTACTGTATTTGCCTCCTGGTTAGGACTACACAACAGTAGGTCATCGACGTACTGAAGGAGGACGGAACCTTGGCTGGGAGTCCATGACCGCAAGGTACGTTGGAGCACCAGCGAGTAGACCGCAGGTGAGGCCACATAGCCTTGAGGGAGGCATGTCCAGGTAAGCTGACGCCCATCATAATAAAAAGCCATAAGTAGCTGTGTCTCAGGGTCCAATCGGACTGAAAAAAATGCATTGGCTAAATCAATGACTGTAAAAATACAGGCATCATGTGGAATGGCTGTGAGTAAGGTTGTAACATCTGGGACTATTGGGGCAATTGGGATTACTATTTCATTAATTGCCCTTAGGTCTTGTACTAACCTATATTCATTGTCTTTCTTTGGGATCGGATTTATGGGGGTATTATAGGGAGAAACTACTGGACGGAGGATTCCTTGTTTAAGGAATTCCTCTATCATGGGTCTTATCCCTTCTTTCTTCTCTCTAGACAATGGATATTGTTTAATAAACACTGGAGTAGTATTAGGTTTTAATCTGGCTTTATATGGGGTACACTGAACTAAACCAACATCAAGTTTTGAAGATGCCCATACAGAGGATGGGACATCTGTCAATATGTCATTATAAAAACACAGGTTAGTGGACCCTAGACTCACGTCTAACCCACCCTGTCTAGTGACAGCTACTTTCACTCCAAGGGGACCCATAAGATCACGACCCAAAAGGTTAAGGGGACACCCAGTTATAATACGAAATGGGTGCAAAAGTTGTTGGCCAGTACAGGGTACCCTAACTTCAATTGGCGGTGTGATGCGAGTCTGAGTCAGCACTCCATTAATCCCTAAAGAAGGTTCAGATTTTCCAGTAATGCCATCATACATATCTGAGCATAAGGCAGAGCATGTAGCTCCTGTGTCTACTAGAAATGGTAGAGGTTCTCCCTCTACTTCTAGGACTAAGTACGGTTGCTCATGATAACTTGTTGACATCACTGGAAAAATTGGAGTGCTACCTTCTAGGCACCCCTATGGCCATTGTATGTTGTGTTTGGGTGCCTCCATGGGTGCAGGGGCTATGTAAGGCTGTCTGTTATACTGTCGGGGATTGTAAGGGGGGGGCCAGAATTATTAGGGGTTTTTGGGCATTCATTTTTCCAATGTCCCTGTTCCCCACAGTTAAAACAATGTGTTCTGTTTGAAGTATAATTCCCTCTAGCTCTTCCTCTAGCTCTCCCTCTACCTCTCACATACATTCTATTACTCCCTGTATTATCCCTTTCCCTGGCCTGGAATGGATCACAATGTTGTAAACTCTGCTTTTGATAAAAAGCAGCGTTTTTTCCTCTAATTTCCTGATGTCAAAACAACCTGCCCCTTCTTTTTCATGAATTCTTTTCAAGAATTCTGCTGGAGTCAACTCTGGCCAATCAGAGACAAGTTGCTTCACCAACAAGGAAAGCTGAGGTTGCATATTACTAATGCAAGTCTGGACCTTCAGAGAGCCCATTGCATCTCCTGATTCCATTCCAGCCTCTTCCTTCCAGCATTTATAAAAACGCTTAACAAATTCTACTACTGTTTCCTTTGTATTCTGTTTGCACGCTAGTGCAATTGACATACTTTGTTTATCCTTCCATATTCTATGCATTTCTATACTTAATTCTGTCCACATTTCATCAAGTCCCTCACGTGTGTTTAGGGCATAGTTAATTGTTGGATCACGACTCAATTTACTAATACTCTTTACATTACCCCACTCCCAACCTGATTCAGGGTCATAGTCTAAAAGTGCATCAATGATAATTCTTATGTCTGTCTGTGTCATGTTCTGTCCTTGTAACATTCTTTTTAAATACATAATACAAGCTGATGGATGTTGACGGGGGTTTGGGGCTCCGTTGGTAATTTCCCTTAATTCACCCGGGGACAAAGGTTTAATAATTAATTGGTCTCCAACAGTAAGAAATGGCATACTAGCTTCTGGTACAGCTGCCTCCTCCTCCTCTACTTCTTCATTCCCTCTTTTATATTGTGGGGTTATTGTAGGGGGGTAGGAAGGTGTTACTGGTTCAACCTTAATCGGGGGTTTGGGCATAATTGGGGGTTTAGTGACCTGGTATCGGGGAGTTACAGAAGGTCCTGGCAAGGTCCATTCCTGGGGTACCTGAGCAGAGGCAATAGCAATAGTCTCTAGATCTATGTCACTAGGGGATGGGAGGCTAGGATATAGTCTGTTATATGATGGCAAAGGTAGTTGAGGGGCATTATATGGGGCAGGGGGGGTGAATATGCTCTCTGTCTTTGCTTCTCACTTTTACCCTTCTTTTTATTCCCATCTATATCAATATATTGCCAGTATGGAGCAACAGTCAGCCAATATTCCCCACCCTTTTTCATATAATCCATATTCCACCTTGGATCACCTTTATACCATGGAAATGCCTCTTCATCACCTAGACACAACCCTTTTACCATATTCATATGAAATTTATCATTATCCCCCTCTCTGGGGAATGGATCAGAGCTTCTCATAGCCTCTGTCCATTCTGCCATATTCTGAACCCAAGGAATAATATACATAAACCCATCGGGCGACACCCTTCCCACATAATCTTTACATGTTTCTCCTGGCTTAGGTGATGGAAATTGTTTAGACTGTGATTTGCCCATTCTCAACGCCTAACTTATCCTTTAAAACTTTTACAACAAAATATAATACAATACAAAAAAAATAAAAAAATAAAAAAATAATAAAAAATAATAAAAATAAAAAAATACAATACCTTTACCTTTAAGAGCAATTAATTATTGAATCTTTTTGCAAAAACCACATTAACTAGAATGGTTGTACTCCGTTACCAGTTATTGTGCTTAATGCTTAAGTTTACAACAAGAGAGAGAAAAAAAAATATCACTATGCTGATCCTTTCAGTAGTTTCTGGCATTAATTATCTCTAGGTCAAAGGTCACCCTTCACCAGAAAAAAATGTAGCCTTTTACTAACATTTAGAAACAGCAATACAAATTAGCAACAGTTTACTTTCTTGCCATACAGCATATTTAAAAGCAAGCAGCATAAGAATTCATATAAACAATGCAGTATTTATCTTATAACTTTAAAGCAATGTTAGCCATACAGCGTATTTCAAAAGCAAGCAGCAAGAAAATGTGTGGTTTAACCCTTCAGCCAGACTTTATATAATCTGATTTCTACCAAAGAAATCTATTATTCCCCTTTTATTTTTAGTCTACCAAAGACTTAATTATTATTAATTAAAATCTACCAAAGATTTAATTAGAATCTACCAAAGATTCATATATATATTTAACCTGATTTCTACCAAAGAAATCTACTATTCCTCTTTTTAGACAATAGTTAGAATCTACCAAATATTCAGATATATATTTCCCAACTATTTCTATGTAAAATGAAACTTAAGGGGTCTCGTGGTAAGAGAAAAAAGGTCAGAATAAAAAAGACTCTTTGTTCAACTCACCTTCCGAGAGTTCCCTGTTTCATCCGACTTCTGACACCAGTTTGTAGGGTGACTTCATTTATTTCTTAGCTCTGCTCTGGCTGATAAGGGTGCAGCACATGTTTTCTTCAGGGCCCTGGGGTGACCACTGAAATCACACACACATGCAACTGAGTGTTTTCACAAGAGTCCCCCTTTATTGAAGAACACACAAAGAATTTATAGTGATGTATACGTCATACATGAGGTCACAGGAAATATATAAAAAACGTAGTTAACTTCACATCTGCATAAGGGGCCCACAGGAAATAAGAATGTTGTTATAGCACATAACAGAATATGCCCATATAACCATTTGTAGAGAGGATCATATATTAGAACCATATGTTACAACTTATACAAAAGAAACTTGTGGAATGCTGCAATGAGATTGAGATACTGTGTGCTGCATTATAAACATTTGATACTAGATTTAAGGCTACCCTCAATATGCTTAATATGTGAGATTCAAATTACCCATATAACATAATATATATAATATATATATATATACACATATATATATATATATATATATATATATATATATATATATATATATATATATATATATATATATATATATATATATATATATATATATACATATACACATATATACCCATCATAGTGCACCTTATTAGCAAAAACTAATACTTGTGTTCTCCTAACAGGCAACAACACTTTTTTTTATTTTATTTAGGAAAATGCTTTTTATGGAAAAGTTAACAACAGCACATTCCTAATTGAATTTAAACTAACACCATTGTCTCAGTCACGAAAAAAACAGCTTGTGGTTTTCATTGGTGTTTTTCTCATGTATCTACTGGCCATGTTTGCAAATATGCTTATCACCACACTGGTATGTCTGGTATCCCATCTGCATACTCCAATGTATTTCTTCTTGTGTAATCTATCAGTCCAGGAAATTGTATATGTCTCTGCCATTTTACCAAAGCTTTTGGCAATCACAATTACAGGAGATCATAACATTTTTTACTTAAGTTGTATTGTTCAGTTATTTTTATTTGTACTGTGTATTGGTACTGAATTTTGTCTACTTACCTCCATGGCATATGATCGGTATGTGGCCATCTGCATTCCTTTGCATTATTCTCTCATCATGAACAGATGGGTTTGCTGTCTTCTAGCTACTTTTTCCTGGTTTGTTGGTATTTTTAATTCATTTACATTTTCTCTTTTGATGTCTGATCTATCATTCTGCTGTTTACAAGTCAATCATTTCTTTTGCAATCCCCAAACAATGCTTAAACTTTCATGCAGTGACACCAAGCATGTTAGAACTTTTATTACTATTGATGGTCTATTCCTGGGCTGGTGTCCATTTGTGCTTATTATGACTTCCTATAAGTACATTATATCTAGTTATAAAAATCCAATCCTCATCAGGAAGACTTAAGGCTTTCTCCAGTTGCTTATCCCATATTATTGTCATTATTCTTTTCAGCGGGACCTCTTTGAATCTGAATATGATTCCCATGTCTAAACATTCACAAGAAATTGACAAACTGCTCTCTGTATTGTACATATCAGTAGTTCCAGTCCTAAATCCTCTTGTATATAGCCTGAGAAATAAGGATGTTTTAAAAGCCATGCAAAAAGTGTTTAAACATCATTAATTAAAGTTGTACATGGGCCAGGTTTGACAAAGAATTTGCTAAGTCAAATATATCTAGATATACAAATTAACGCTGATCTATTATTTTAACTATCCCCTGGCAGGCAGAATGCAAGTGCTTTGATTGCAGAATTACAAAATTTGTAGGAATGGGCTGGTAAATGACAAATGAGACTTGGGGGCATATTTATCAAGATCTGAATGGAGCTTGATGCCCCGTGTTTCTGGCGAGCCTGCAGGCTCGCCAGAAACAGCAGTTATGAAGCAGCGGTCACAAAGACAGGCGGACAGACATCGCCGGAAATCAACCCGATTGAGTACGATCGGGATGATTGACACCCCCCTGCTGGCGGCCCATTGACCGCGTGTCTGCAGGGGGTGGTGTTGCACCAGCAGCTCATGTGAGCTGCTGGTGCAATGCTGAATACGGCGAGCGTATTGCTCGCCATATTCATCGAGGTCTGGCGGACCTGATCCGCACTGTCGGGTCAGGTCCGCCAGACCTTGATAAATAGAGCCCTTAATATTGGTTAATGTAAGGTTCTACATTTTGGAAGTAAAAATATGCAATCTACTTTTTATTTAAATGGGACTAAACTTAGCAAAATAGAGGAGGAAAAGAATGTAGGCATACTTAAGATAACAAGTTAAAACAAGTGTGAAATGCAGGGCAGTAGCTTCTAAGGCTAATAAGATACAAGCATGTATTAAAAGAGGCATAGATGCAATGGAAGAAAGCATTATTCCGTCACTATATAAATCCCTGGTAAGACTTCTTCTTGAGTGTGGAGTGCAGTTCTGAGAACAATATTAAAAAGGGACATTGCAGACTTAGAAAAATTTAAAAGAGGGACCACAAAACTGATAAGTGTAATAAAGGATTTAAATTACGAAGAGAGTTTAGTCAAATTAGGTCTTTTTACTTTAAAAAAAAAAAAAAGGTGAATGAGAGGTGATATGATTACTTTATATAAATATATTCAAGGCCCATACACAGAGTTTACAGAAGAGCTGCTTATTTCAAGGCAGCTGTTTATGACAAGAGGTCACAATTTAAGTCAAGGGGAAAGCAGATTTAGGGCTAGATTTATTAAAGCTGAGGCGTATATGCGCCCCTGTATGCCTCAGCTCGCCTGTGGCGGGGCAAAATGACCCGCAGGTATTCGCCATTGCACACGAGCGCAATTTTGCACTCGCGTGCAATCCCGCCCCCTGCCCGCTCACAGCCAATCAAGCGCGGGCAGGAGCTGTCAATCTCCTCGGTCTGACTAGACAGAGGAGATTGAATTTCGCCACCTTAGAGGTGGCGCAGAGGTTAGGGAAGCGGCGGTCTGGTGACCGCTGCTTGATAAATTACGGCGAGCAAGTTCTTATGAGAACTTGCAGCCGTAGGGCTTTAATAAATCTAGCCCTGTAATCTCCAGCAGTGTAAACATTTTTTCACGATAAAGGCAAAAAAAAAAATAATTGTAAAACATGTTGCCTAAGAAAGTAGTGACTGCCAATCCAGTTAGGTACTTTGTAGACACACACATAGGTTCAATTAGAATGAGATATATCTTATTTTGGATATGTTGGAGCATCTATAAATAGGAAAATATGGACAATCGAATGCAGCTTTATATGTAGGAAAAAAAATGGATGATACAGCATGACCAAAAATTCACCTTAGAATTACACAAGGGAACTTTGAGCTGTTGTTCTTTAAAAGGAGTTATTTACATAGATTTTCAGTTACTACTCCTTGAAACATTTACTAGCCAAAACTGAACAGACAATGGAGGACAAACATACAAAGATAAAGAATATACCTCTCTAAGACTTAAATAAAGAAATCCACTGCACACCTGGGAAGAGCATTGTCTTATGAAGGGATGGGCAAATACCAAATGTTTTATTTTACTAAGCTATAGAATATGTTATAATGTTTGTCTGAGGTCAAAAAAGAAGAAAAACAACAACATGTAAACTTTATGTCAGTATATCTGTGTCTCTCTGGAAATGTCTGTGTAGTATGTGAATATATGTGTATATATATATACAGTACATATATATATATATATATATATATATATATATATATATATATATATATATATATAAATATATATATATATATATATATATATATATAAATATATATAGAAAAAATAACTCATTGTGTAGTTCATTAACAAATCTAGACAGGCCCAGAGGCTTGTTTTCCCACAGAAAACCTCTGAATTACATTGTTTCCAATGCAGCAAAGGATTCTGGGTAAGATGTTTGCATGTGTATATATGTGTAAATATAAATACAAATATTGTATGGAAATCTGCATGTATGCATAAAGTTGTGAGCACCTTTGGAATTATAAATAAATAAATATATAGAATATGTGTATTTAATATACAGCATGATAAAAAAACTGTGATATAATCAAAGGGGTAAATATTTAGAAAACCACATACCGTATATAGACCAAAATATATGTTAATTCAATCTCCCAACATTATATTAAGAATTAGCTAAGAAATAATATACACTCCTGGAATAATTAAAAAATAATACACAGGGGGATATTCAATCTTATGATGAAACCTATTGGGCAGGTGAAGCAAAAGCTTAGTTAAACACCTAGTTAACCCCTTAATGACCGACGACGTGCAGGGTACCTCCTCCAAAAAAATACCCTTAACGACCGAGGACGTACCCTGTACGTCGTCGGTCTGGGAAAGCAGTGGAAGCGATCCTGATCGCTTCCATCTGCTTTCCGGTTATTGCAGTGATGCCTCAATATTGAGGCATCCTGCAATAACCTTTTTTACCCCTCCTGTGCAGAGACACTCCGTGGCCCTCTCTGCACCGGCCATCGATGGCCGCAATCGTTGGTGGGTGGGAGCCGAAGTGGGAGGTGGGTGGGTGGCCATCGATGGTTTGCTATAGAGAGAGGGGGGCGGGATCGGGGGTGGAGTCGCCATGGGCACACACGGACACCTGCACGGGGGGCGGTGGGCAGGCGCGTGCACGGGAGGAAGCGGGTGGGAACCGCTATACTACAGAAATTTTTTGTATGAAAAGTGGGAGAGAGGGTGGTGGTAAATAAAAATAAAATGTGTCTAAGGGATCTGGGAGGGGGTGGGGGGTTGATCTTTGAGGGGGAAGCTAAAAAAATTTAATCTTTTTTTGTAAACTGGGTACTGGCAGACAGCTGCCAGTACCCAAGATGGCTCCTAATAAGTTAGAGGGGGAGGGTTTGAGAGCTGTTTGGGGGGATCAGGGTGTTTGGGGGCTAAGGGGGATCCTACAGAGCAGCATATGTAAATATGCTAAACAAAAAAATAAAAAAAATAAAACATAGCTTTTATTTTAGTACTGGCAGACTTTCTACCAATACTTAAGATGGGACAATTGTGGGGTGGGGGAGGGAAGAGAACTGTTTGGGAGGGATAAGGGGGTGTGATGTGTTAGATGGGAGGCTGATCTCTACACTAAAGCTAAAATTAACCCTGCAAGCTCCCTACAAGCTACCTAATTAACCCCTTCACTGCTAGCCATAATACACGTGTGATGCGCAGCCCCATTTAGCGGCCTTCTAATTACCAAAAAGCAATGCCAAAGCCATATATGTCTGCTATTTCTGAACAAAGGGGATCCCAGAGAAGCATTTACAACCATTTGTGCTATAATTGAACAAGTTGTTTGTAAATAGTTTCAGGGAATGACCTAAAGTTTGTGAAAAAGTTTGTGAAAAAGTGAACAATTTTTTTTATTTGATCGCATTTGGCGGTGAAATGGTGGCATTATTTATACTAAAATGGGCCTAGATCAATACTTGGGGTTGTCTACTACACTACACTAAAGTTAAAATGAACCATAGAAGCTCAAGCTCCCTACATGCTCCCTAATTAACCCCTTCACTGCTGGGCATAATACACGTGTGGTGCACAGTGGCATTTAGCAGCCTTCTAATTACCAAAAAGCAACTCCCACGTCATATAAGTCTGCTATTTCTGAACAAAGGGGATCCCAGAGAAGCATTTACAACCATTTATGCCATAATTGCACAAGTTGTTTGTAAAAAAAACTAAAAGTTTGTGAAAAAGTGAGCATTTTTTTTTATTTGATCGCATTTGGTGGTGAAATGGTGGCATGAAATATACCAAAATGGTTTGGAAATAGCAAAGTGCTACTTGTATTTATTGCCCTATAACTTGCAAAAAAAAGCAAAGAACATGTAAACATTGGGTATTTCTAAACTCAGGACAAAATTTAGAAACTATTTAGCATGGGTGTTTTTTGGTGGTTGTAGATGTGTAACAGATTTTGGGGGTAAAATTAGAAAAAGTGTGGGTTTTTTTTCTATTTTTCCTCATATTTTATAAACAATTTTTATAGTAAATTATAAGATATGATGAAAATGATGGTATCTTTAGAAAGTCCATTTATTTTGCGAGAAAAACGATGTATAATATGTGTGAGTACAGTAAATGAGTAAGAGGACAATTACAGCTAAACACAAACACCGCAAAAATGTAAAAATAGCCTTGGTCCCAAACGGACAGAAAATGGAAAAGTGCTGTGGTCATTAAGGGATTAATGTATAGACTTAGAGGCCAATCAGTGAGGGAACAGCCCTATGTACACACACTAGGCTGGTCTTATGGAAATTGAAAAAATTTTAATATAAAAAGGCTACTGAAATGATAGGAGGGAGGCACCCATTTTACAAGATCCGGTACCATCACACCAGGAGGGTCCTCACTCATCTTCTCCATTCCTGACCAATTACCAGAGCCTGCTTTATCCTGTCCAAGGTCTTTACTACCGGTTGGTAAAGTATTATTGCTTTTTTATAAGTAATATTGCCTAGAGTAGTTTAGACTTCATAATCTGGGACATCAGACCAAATGGATGGTGGTTTGTTTAAACCTTTGTAGTATAAGTAATTTTTTATTCTTACCTGCAGAAAGGATACAAACTACTTAATAGAGAATACAGTTAATTCTCAAAGTTAGTATATTCATTTGGTTTGTATGGAACAGTAATTATTGTGAGTATTTTAATTTAATGGGCTATTTCTCCACAATAGCTATTATAAAGTCATATTAATTGCCCCTGATAGGGGATTAAATGTTATTGTTCCAATAGGACCCAAATATTATACATGAATTATAACCACACAAATTGGGTGACTGTGCATTAGGCTAGTATATTTAATGTACTAATGTAAAAGTTGTGAATATCTGATTGATGTATTTCACTAAATGTATTAAAGATTTAAAAAAAATAACTTTATTGAAACTGTACAAGAATTGTGATACAAATAATTTCATACATTCATAAATTCATACATTTGGCAGAATGATCACTTCACTTGGCACTCACAAGATAATATAGACAACTGCGTATGTCTGTAGTGGGCTACAACTCCCACCATGCACTACTACTTGGGTAAATGTCACTTCCTGTTCCTAGTATATCTAGCACTTACTCAGTTCAAGCGGCCCCCATGAGCGCATGACACTTGGCCAGTGGCCCCCAGATACATTGAATTTGATACCCCTGTTCTAGAACCTATACAAGGAATGGAAATATGAAGAAGGTAACACTTTGCTAGACCACTTTGTAGGTGTTGCTGGTCATATTAATTTTTGTCATCTTATATATGATGAGTTGCATGCACAACTTACCTCTCCTGGCTCTAGTACTGGTGTCGAGCCCCTAACTGAATATGTTCTGCTCAAGTCATGGGTTGTTATTGAAACACAGTGGAAACCCACTGCACCCATGACTAACATTTGAATGACTTACTTGTATTTGATAGCTCATCTAGAAAAGTGGTGCTGGGACTAGTGGATGTAGATTCAGTTTGGAGAGTATTACCACACAGCTCCACTGTTCTGATCTAGGGGCAATTGTACCTCCATCTGTGGTGCCTGAAATGGCTTTCAGAGCTTGCTAAGCTTTTGGTTAGATCTCTGGTGACACTTGATATTTGAGGGGGATTTATGTGACCAGATATGGGAAGTCTGTGTCACGTTGCAAAATTGCCACACCTATTTTGATCTTCTGTAACATTTGAGGAAAAAGAGCTTCCTAAGACAGGAGTAATTTACAGAAGAGTTTTCTGTTCCTTTAGAAACCTGAATATGAGTGGACAAAATAGTGTTTATATGTCCCTATGGGCAAACTTATAAAGGGCTAGATTACAAGTGTTAGGACATATAACCAAAGTGCCGCCATCAAGTATCTAAGCAGCCATTGATTAACTTACATTGAACTGTTGTACTAATATTGAACTGTAATTTTTTTTCTGTATTCTGCATCTGTTCTTTGAGGTAGTAAAATCCTTATCTTGTTACTAACTTAACCATGCAGCTAAGAGCATTTTCACATTCCTATGTTATCTTGTTGTTCAAGGATGAATGTCTCCAGTCTTATACAAAGGACTTCAGTCTGTTAAGTTGTATTACCTCATTTGTAATAGGTGGCGTGTATGAAGACCCTCTGTGTAGTTACATGTATGTGATTTGTAATATATAATCCAGCCCTGCTAAGAATAAACTAGAGCAGACTTAGATTCCATTGTGTGTGCATGTCTGATTCTTGCTCTCCAAGGCCTTGAATGTGAAATACTCAATTCCAGTGCTAAGTGTAACATACTGATTATTATTATGAAGATTATGAAGTGGTACCCCGGCATTTTCAGACATAACAGTTCTGGTGTCAGAAGTGGGATTCACACTGGGTAATTAAGAAGAAGTGTTTAAATCTCTTGCTTCCCTCTGTGAATTTAGACCCAAGGTCTGGCCGGCATTAAGGGGAATAATAAAGGGTTGGAGTCCTCTCAGGCAAGTTTTAATTTTGCGTTTGCACTGACCACAGGCAAGTTTGAGTCCTGCGCTGTATTTAATGGGTTAATTGTCCCTCTGCCAGTTGGGGTCTGGCACTTTAATAATATATAAAAGGGATTGAAGTCCTCTTAAGCAAGTTTAAAGGGTTAATAGTCCATCTGCCAGTTTGAGTATGGCACTGTTATAGTTAATCTGCAAGTTTGAGTCTTGTATGGTAAAGGGTTAATAGTCCCTCTGCAAGTTTGAGTCTTGTATGGTATTTAAAGAGTTAATTGTTGCATCATATTATATATATATATAATGATAGACATGGATGTGCTGGAGCTGAGTACTCACTGATTAATGTTTATTTGTGTGTATTGTATTGTACTGTCCTGTGTATACAAGTAGGAAGTGAATATGGGATTTGCTCAAGGTAAAATGTTTAGTCTGCTGTTGCTTAAATGTGAAGGAATGTGATGAGAGAGATATATATTTTTTTTATTTCACGAGCTCTTGGCAATAGTCTCATGAGACGCTGCCCACAGAGACTGGCTCACAGACCTTATTTTACTGACGGAAAATAATTTATGACTGACTTTTTAACTTAACTCAAAACAAATGTTGTAATGTGAGATGTAAGGATGTATCTTGAAAACTAGGGTTGTATGTGAAAAACCCATTCTGTGTAATTTATGTGTTAGAAGTGTTTCACTGTGTTTTTGTTACTTGTAAAACTCTCTACTGAAGCTCAAAGGATTTATGATCTTGTATAATTATTTGTTAGACATCTTAAATTGTTTGGAAATGGCCATTCTGAACAATTTTGGACACTCCTAAAAATACATTTTAAACTTAGTAAAGAGTTTTATCTTGTTATTCTGTCACTAATAAATATGTGTTTTCCTTACAGAGATAGAGCATTTGTAAAATATATTTTCCGTATCTTTAAAAGCTTGCAGTTTGTTAAAATTGCTGAATGATGGGAGTGAATTTACGGTATGCAAGTTGATATAAGCTTGTGTGTGTATCAGTGTTTCTTAGCTACGAAAGCTGATGCTGTAATAATTTGTTTGATATTGCTGTAACTTGATTTTAAAGTCATGTAATAATAAAAACGTGTACAATGCTTAATTATGTGTGTCAGTAATAGGATTGATGAGAGATTTGATGTATTAAAGGCACATAAAATATATTGTTTTTGCAAGTGAACTAAGGAATTTGTTAAGTACCCTGATGGCCATGATTTTAAGTCTGGTAAATATAAGAGAGTTTTCTGGCAAGTGATTAAAAGGTTATGTGCGTAATGTAAGATTCATGCAAGGAGTTTGTGTAAAAAGAGAGAAAAGAAGAGACTATATGCTGTATGTTATTAAATGTATCTAAAACATTTTTAGAGTTGTTTTTAATTTTAATATAAACTGGTAACATATTTTTGTGTACTATTATTTATGCTGTGATGGCTCTCATTTAAATATATGCAGGTTATAATAAAGTAAAGAAGTAAAATGTAATGGTAAATAATACACGTTTTCTAATCATGGCTCAGTTATATCTATCATATACATATTATAACTAGTCGGCCCTTAAAGGGACAGTACACTGGAAAATTGTTTTTAGATTTAGGTGTTTTCATTGACTTGTTGTACCAGTAACATAGTATAAAAATGTAGGAGAATTTGCATTTGCAGGTTTATTCGTATATAAGGAGTAGCTGGTTTTGTGCTTTTAAATCACAACCTATTACAATGGGTTGAGTTTCAGATAATAGCATATCTCATTTTGTTTCTTATCTATGTGTCTGGAAAACCAGAGCTAAGTGCTTGGACAGAGCAATGGAAAATTGTCATTTTATTTTATCCTGCAATAGATGAGACTCCAGTATAACATTTTTACTATAAGTGGCTAAGCTACAGGCTAAATCAGCCATTTCACATGCCAGGGTAGGGATAAAGGAGCTACTTGTCACAATTACATATATTCCATCAAGTAAAATTGATCATTGTGAACAGTTTAAAGGGGAGGACATTTTTGTAAATTTTCCTTTTAATCTATTAGTGTAAATTATTATTATTTTCAGAAATTTCCTTTTTGTTGTATAAAATTGTTATATTTAGTCAGAGAGCTGTAAAAAGAGTGTTGAATATCAAATTGTATAAAAAAAAACCTAAATTATTTGTGAGAAATATGATTATTTAACAGTGGGTTTGCACTGTGCATGTGACAGTGACATTATTATCTGACCTTTCCCAGAATATAGTATTTAGGTGTTTTCTTGGTTGGGGATTTTATTTGTAAATGTGCAACTAGAGTTTATTGATTTTCTAAAGTGATTGCATTATTAGCATTATCTAATAGTATTGTGAAGGGTACAATTTACAAAACCATAGTTAAAGGGACAGTTAAGAACACAAAAAATAAAAATAAAAAAGTTTATGTTTCAAATGGGGCATGTAATTTTGGGCAACTTTCCAATTTGCTTGTATCGCCGGTTTTGCTTTGTTCTCTTGGTGTTCTTGGTTGCAGGCTTAACTTAGGAAGGCTCATATGATATTTTCTAAGCCCTTAAAGGCCGCCTCTTTTCACATGCCTTTTTATTTGCTTTTCACAACAGGGGAGAGCTAGTTAATGTAAACCATATAGATAACATTGTGATAACGCCCATGGATTGTGGCAGACACTGCACTAATGGGCTAAAATAAGTTAATAGATAATTAATAAAATGTTATGTGATCAGGGGGCTGTCAGAAGATGCTTAGATACAAGTTAATCAAAGAGGTGTAAAAAGTATATTAATATAACAATGTTGGTTATGCAAAACTGGGGAATGGGTAATAAAGGGATTATCTATCTTTTAAACAACAACAATTCTGAGGTTGTTATGGGATTTTAATTATTTGTAGTGTTTTGCTAGAATGTAGTATTTCTATTTGCTGTGTTTCAGTGAATGTAAGTATATGTGCTGCATTTCAGGTTTATTGTGATTGTTAAAGTTTGTGCTGTTAATGTTTTGTTTTGTGTAGTGGACAGTTGGTTTTAAGTATTTTCTAAGAGAATGTTATGTTTTTATTTTATTTTTTTTAAAACTTTTTTTATTGAAAAACTTTTTGTACAGGGGAACCTGGACAACGCCACATGGCATTGTACAGCATCAAACATCATAAGGCATGTTTTAGGCATCAAAATACAGTCCTGGCAACATAGTAAAGTCCACTTGGGAGCCAAAAAGTCTTTTCATGAACCATGTGGGGCGGCCAAGCCCCCTGCATTATTATAACATATAAACAAAACAACAAATTAAACAAAACACAATAAAATAAGAAAAAAAAATAAATAAAAAAAATAAAGACAACAGTAGATAACCATTGGTATGGATTAATTTGAAGACCCAGTATTTTTGGAGGACAATTCAGGAGGAACTGCCTGCACAACAACCAAGTTGCTTATCAACACATATGTGAGATCCTTTCTGTTATCTGTGGTGTTGTGCCCATTCAGGCCCCCCTCATGAAACCATAGTGCTTGCGCTCTGCAGTCAAATAACTAACTGGGTGGCATATTTTCCATCATAAGAAGTAAGCAGCGTTAATACCATGTGACATATATATATATATATATATATATATATATATATATATATATGTGTGTATGCAGCGGCGGATGGTCTTGGTCACACACCGTAGGTCTAGTCAGAGAGCTACAGCCTGTTCATTGCGTCTGTCATGTGAAACATTAGCTACACCTGTGAAATCATGTCAACTCCAGAACCCGTCAGGCACCAACGGCCATGGAGATTTTCATTAAGCATAAACACTGTATGTTGGAACGGACTCAGAATTCTTTCTCGTATTCCTCTCGGTAAGTTTAGTATGTATGGTTTCCACTTATTTAAAAATGCTTTTATTCTGACCTCCCGGTCCCCTTGTACATCTACTTGTTCTGTCAGGAGCTGCTGGTACAGCACGTGGGTTAGTTTTTTGAAAGGAGGTTCCCTATTCTTGGCCCAATATTGTAACATTAATTTTCTAGCCATAAGTATGACTAGATTGAAAAACTTTTTATGTTTGGAGGGTATGTCAATGTCCTGAAAGAATAGTATGTTTGCTGTGGCCAGTGTTATATTAGTCTTCAGCTCTCTTGTCAGCCAGAATTTAACTTTGCCCCAGAATCTCTGCATCTTAGGACAGTCCCAGACTAGATGTATCAGGTCAGGGGTGGGGGCCATGCATTTAGGACATATGTTTGACGCATCTGTAATCCATTTCTCTCTAAGTTTGGGCGTGATGTATGCGTGGTGTAAAAATGTTACCTGTGTTTCCCGCAGATTCGAAGACAGGGTAGCTGCTCTAACAGCTTGTATGCTATGTGTGACGTGCTCTTGCGTAACTTCAGGGATTCTCTGTCCCTGCCATTTAGTCACTATGTCTTGCATTGTTTGCGTCTCATTGTGTGCTACAATTAGTTTATAGATAGGTGTGATGGAGTGTATCCCTTGGGAGGCCAAATTACAAAGTGTTACAATTTTAGTATGGATCTTATCTAACGGTGATAAGCCCTCAGGCAGGAGGTTCTGGACATAATGTCGACTTTGAAAATAAGCGAATCTATGGGCGTTGGGGAGAGTGTATTGCGCTTGAAGGTCTGAAAAAGGAAGTATCTGGTGTGTGGTAGGATTAAGCAATTGCGCTACCATCTTTAGCCCCTGACGTTCCCAGAGCCCAAAAACAGCCGTTGTGTATCCCGGTATGAAGTCAGGGTTGCCCTGCAATGGTAAGTATTTGCTGAATGTAAAGTCCATTCCCCATGTTTTGCAAAGTTTTGTCCAGGCTCTCAACGGGTCCTTAAACAGTATATTTTGTTTTACGTGCTGAGGGAGGGCCGAGAGCCGGGTGTGTGGTAGGAAAGCAGGATGTATTGGTGCTAGTAATTCATTTTCTATGGGGTGACTGAAATGGTCTGAGTGGGTCAGCCATCCCACTATAATCTTGGTCAGTGATGCCCAATTATACCATCTGAGATTGGGGAGGCTAAGTCCCCCCGCGCTGATTGGCATTGCCAATTGGAGTCTACTTATGCGTGGTTTTCCTCTATTCCAGATAAACTTACCAAATAAAGTGTCTAAATTATTGAGGTCTCGTTTTGTGAGGAGGATAGGGAGCATCTGGAGAGGATAGAGCAGCTTTGGCAAGACGATCATTTTTAAAAGATGTATCCTACCTGTGAGGGAGAGGGGCAAGTTACCCCACCCCTTCACCTGGCTACTAATAAGGGTTATAGTGTTACTTATATTCAGGTGATACAATTTATTAGTGTCAATATGCAAGTGGATCCCTAGATAGGTGAAAGTTCCTGAGGTTACTTTTAAGTCGGTGCCTTGCAATGGTTTATTCTGAGAGTTGAGTAGCCATGTCAGTTCGGATTTGTCCGTATTAACTTTGTAGCCTGTGAATTTGCCAAATGCATTTAGTATGCGTAACAAGTTGGGTACATTGACATGTGGGTTGGGGACATACAATAAAAGGTCGTCAGCGTAGAGAGACAGGTGTACAGTTTGCTTATGAATTTTTAGGCCTTCGCTACACTGATGGATATAACATGCTAGTGGCTCTATTGCCAAGTTAAAGAGTAAAGGGGACAGGGGGCAACCCTGTCTGGTCCCTCTCTCTAAGAGGAATGAGGGGGATAACTGGCCATTAATAATTATGGAAGCTGATGGAGATGTATACAGCTGTCGGATTATATTAAGAAAGTCGCCAATTATGCCAAATTTTTCCAAGGAAGTGTATAAGTGGTCCCATTCTATTCTATCGAACGCCTTCTCGGCGTCAATGGCGAGAAGGCAGGCATCAGTGTTGGGCTTCTGTGAGGCTGCGTAGTGCTGGGTGTTGTAGTGGGATATAATGGCTAATGTCTTTCTGATGTTTATCACTGACGTGCGGTGCTTGATGAAGCCTGTCTGGTCAGGGTGTATGATTTCCGGTAATAAAGCTGCCAACCTGTCTGCTAAAATCTTTGTGAATAATTTATAGTCGCTATTAAGCAACGATATTGGTCGGTATGAGGAGGGTTGTGTATGGTCTCTATTTGGTTTCGGGATTATGCAAATGTTAGCGTCTGTAAATCTCCCATCCGGTATGGATTTCCCTAGTAGGTAGTTAGAATATGTGGTGGCCAAGGTTGGGGCTATGTCTGTGCTGAGGATCTTATAATATTCGATCGGGAGGGCGTCAGGACCTGCTGCCTTCCCTATTTTCGAA
Organism: Bombina bombina; assembly: GCF_027579735.1. Taxonomy (NCBI): domain Eukaryota; kingdom Metazoa; phylum Chordata; class Amphibia; order Anura; family Bombinatoridae; genus Bombina; species Bombina bombina. The sequence continues at coordinate 612,962,196 of NC_069505.1, read as the reverse complement.
TTCCCAATAGCACGCAGTACCTCCTGTGCATGTATGGGAGAATTAAGGCTATCCCTTTGTGTATCTGACAGCCGGGGTACAGTAACCTTCTGCCAGAATGTGTTCTTGTCTTCTCCACTTATATTCTGTCTGGTATATAGAGATTTATAATAGGCTGTGAACACCTGCATTATGTCTTTAGTGTCTGTCTTAAGGTGGTCTCCCGATTTAATTGCGGTTATAATGGACTTGGGCGTGTGGAGTCTCACTAAGTTTGCTAAGAGTTTACCAGCCTTGTTACCATGACGATAAAACCTGCCTTGCCTATGTAGATTAAATTTATGATCTAGAATCTGCAAGTGTGTATCTCTGTCCTTTTTAACAGTGTAGTATCTTTGGCGGTTTAACTCTGTGGGGTGAGCTAGGTAATCGTTGTAAGCATTAGTTAAGTCCGATAGGAGCTGTGTAGTAACTCTCCTCTGGGATTTAAAATGATGGGCTGTGTATGCTGTGATTTTACCCCTAATGACCGCCTTGGAGGCATGCCAAAACAGGTCCGGATTTGTGCTGTGTTGCTCATTGTCAAAAGTGTATTCTAACCAGTATGCCTTCAAATGTTGTCTAAAGTCTGCGTTGGTGTATAGCTGGGAGGGAAACTTCCATGACTGCTTATGGGATTCTGTTCTAAAAGGTTGAAGTATTAGTTTTATGGGGGCATGGTCTGAGATCGTAATTGGAAGGATAGATGTGCTCAGTATGTTGGGAGTGATTTGAGGGGAAGTAAGAAAATAATCTATTCGGGAGAGAGTGTGGTGCGCCTTAGAGACACATGTGTAATCCCGTTGGTCCGGATGTTGAGATCTCCATAGGTCGTGTAGGCCCAGTCCATCTCTGAACATAGCTATAATTTGCGTTTCTTGTTTGTGTTTAAAGTGGATAACCTTTTTGGTGCCAAGGTGGGTTGGGTCAAAGAATCTGTCCAATGGGTGGGCTTGCGCCATATTAAAGTCTCCCCCTACTATTACTGGCGAGTCAGAGTATTGGGCAAGAAGTGATTGTAGGGTTGTCCAGAAGGTTTGGTCAGAGTGATTTGGACCATACACATTGCACAGTTGGAAAGTGTGAGTATGGACGTGTAGTGAGGTGAAAATATATCGCCCCTGTCTATCTATTTTTGTGTTGGAAAAGGTCACCGCCAAGTTTTTCCGTACTAAGATTGCTACTCCACACCTCCTCCCCTCTGACGGTGAATACATAATCTGCCCCACCCATCTGATCTTTAATTTTTCATGTTCCTCAGCAGTGAGGTGCGTTTCCTGCAGAAACGCAATGTCTGCATGTATAGAGTTAAGGTATTGGAGTATTCTGCTCCTTTTGGCCGGAGATGTTATGCCCCCTACATTCCAGGACACTATATAAATGTTTGTAGTCATAAGGTTAATTGGGGGGGAGGTAATGTCAGCAAAGGTGTCTGGTGGTGGAGAGTTAGATCAGCGACTCTAGCATAAGTTCGGGGGTATTTGGGCCAAATGGCTGTGGAAAGGAAGTGGAGAGCACAAGTGTTGTGGTTTATGTGTCCTTGTGTGTGGTGTAATAACGGAAAAGACTCACAGGCATCTTTAGTCAGCGGTCGTTGTGGTAATATTTTGTCTTTGCTGTCAGACCATCCGACGTGCACAGACCCATTGATTCCTACTAAAGACAAAAAATGGTTAATACATGTACCAGCTTTAGGATGAGTGGTTGGGGAGCATATCTGTAGCAATAAATTATAAAGAAGAGAAAGGTTAATGCATGAACCAGCCTCAAGGTGAATATTTAGGGGGCATTTCTGTAGCAACAAGTTATAAGGGATGCTCATCAACAGACACCCAAGGTCAGATAAGTGGGCCTTGGCATAACTGAAGGCGAGCATACACATCATATAGAGGGTATCAACATAATCAACATAAAAAACAACAACAATAATAACAGTTTGAACTAGCCCTTTTCTCAATGGAGCAGGGGTAACTGCCCCAGGAGCAAGGGTATCAGCAGGAGTCTGAAAGAAGGGAACCCAGAGGGTATTGACAATACTTTCTGTAGCAGCATGGGAGGGGTCTCCTGTTCCCCAAACCTGGTGCTTGCATCTAGGACCTTCTGTCCAAAGAAGAGACATTCAAGTGTCCTTAAGTGTTCCCAATTCATGGGTCCGCTTGGTGTTTTTCAGCATCTAAGAAGGCTTTTAGTTCTTTGGGAGAGCGGAAAAACTTGGCACCTCTGGGAGTTTGCAGTCGAAGCTTTGCTGGATATAGGAGTGCAACCTGTCTGCCCTCCTCATATAGTTGAGAACAGTAAGGGGCAAATTCCTTACGCATCTTTGTTACCTCCGCAGAAAAGTCTTGAAATAGTAAAAGTTTTTTCCCGTCAAACAGGACGTCTGCATTCAATGATCTGTATGCCCTTAGCAGCGTGAGCTTTTCCTGGTAATTTAAACATTTAAAGATGACCTGTCGGGGCTTTGCTGAGGTAGTGGTGGAGAGCCCATTATCTGGACCAATGCGGTGGGCTCTTTCCACATCCAATGGAGGCATGCCCAGTAGCTTAGGAAATGTCAACGCTGTGAATTCCAATAGGTCTTTGTTTTTGATATTTTCAGGGACACCAATTATACGGAGATTGTTGCGTCTACTACAGTTCTCAAGGTCCTCTACCTTGTCTTGTAGGGCTTGATTTTGGCGTAATATTTGCCTGATGGAGGTAGTAGTGTTATTCTGACGATCTTCCATGTCCGAAATTCTCTGTTCTGCCTGGTTCATCCTTGCAGAAAATTGTCGCACTTCGCTTGTCAAGGTATCCATACCAGCTTGCAAGGATTCCATCTTTGGCAGAAAGAAGGATTTCAATTCTTGTAGTAGGTTAGTTGGGTCTCCGTTAGTTAGATGTGAAGTATTCGCTGAAGGCGGATTTTCAAGATGTATTTCCGCAGTATGGCGTTGTCTCCTATCTGCTTGTTTGGATTTTGAAGACATTGTGCTCACCGATGAACTGGAGAGGGGCTTGAAGTATTTATCCACCTTCATATGAGGTTCAAGAAACCAGAAAAAATAGTAATGTTTGTGTTCAGGCAAATATCTAGGCCTAAAAGTTGGCACCTGTAGGTGGCGCTGTTGCGTTGGGATTGTAGGATGTTTTAGATTTTATATGAGATTTACAGTGCCTTATGATATATCCAGTAACTATGTTTTTATTTTTACGTGATATGTGTGTGCAAGGGTGCTGTATGAATGGAATATTGAATATTGAGGTGTATTTGATGTTTCCTGATTTTAAGAATAGTATACTACTTCTTTTAGGAGTGCATGAATTGTTTTTTATTTTGCTGTCATATTGTGTTTGCGTGACACATAGGGTGATTTACACGAACAAAGGGAGGAGTATTGATGAGTATCTTTATGTGATTTGAGTGATTGTTTTTAAATAAGAAAATTAACCTAAAATGTTTTTTTTTGTTATTAACAAAATATTTGTATTTGCAGGATGAGATTATGAGTCTGTATCCAGAAAGTAAAAAAGAAACTAACTAAATTATTTTTTTTTGAGTTTTCTATACTTAGGTTAAGCTGTACAGATAAATTGTCATAGTGCACTCTCCAAAAGATTGAAGATTGAAATGCAAGTAAACCTTTTAAATAAAAAAAAGCCTGGGGCCCCATCCGATATGCAGCGTCGCCGGTTTTTGCGCGGGTTTGGTATCACATATACAGCGTAGCATACAACTTACGCCCGTATATTTCACCCGTCGCCCGCAGTTTTTACTCCCATAGGCTAACATGGGTCCGCGTCGTAAGTCGGTATCCAATATCCAGCGCAAGGGCTTACGTGGTGTAAATGGAGAAATCTTACTCCATTTTCACCTCGCCATAAAATGCAGCCGTAGCAGGCCTTGCGCTGAGTATGGGAGCACCGTAACTCCCTAAAATGCCTGCAAAAAAAACCTAACACCTAACGCATGCGCAATGTCTATCTACCTGTCAACCGCAATACCCCACCGCAATACCTAATAAAGTGTATTAACCCCTAAACCGCCTCTCCCGGACCCCGCCGCACCTACATTATATGTATTAACCCCTAAACCGCCGCTCCCGGACCCCGCCGCACCTAAATAAAGTGTTTAACCCCTAACCCGCCGCTCCCGGACCCCGCCGCCAATATATTAACCCCTAATCTGAACCCCCTACACCGCCGCCACCTACATTAAATGTATTAACCTCTAATCTGACCCCCCCTACACCGCTGCCACCTACAATAAATATATTAACCCCTAATCTGACCCCCCTACACCGCCGCCCCCTACATTAAATATGTTATTAACCCCTAATCTGACCCTCCTACACCGCCGCCACCTACATTAAATTTAATAACCTCTAATCTGACCCCCCCTACACCGCCGCCACCTACATTAAATGTATTACCCCCTAAACCTAAGTCTAACCCTAACACCCCCCTAACTTAATTATTATTTAAATAAATATAAATAATATTAATATTATTAACTAAATTATTCCTATTTAAAACTAAATACTTACCTATAAAATAAACCCTAAGAAAGCTACAATAGGCCTTCAAGATGGAGCCGTTCATCGTCGGATGGATGATGATAGAAGATGCCGCTTGGATGAAGATGTCTGCCGGTCCAGATGTCCTCTTCTGCCCGGATAGGATGAAGACTTCTGCCGGTCCGGATGACCACTGGTGCCCGGCTGGGTGAAGACAGCTCAAGGTAGGGTGATCTTCAATGGGGTAGTGTTAGGTTTTTTTAAGGGGGGATCGGGTGGGTTTTAGAGTAGGGGTGTGTGGGTGGTGGGTTGTAATGTTGGGGGGGTTGTTCTTTTTTTTTACAGGTAAAAGAGCTGATTACTTTGGGGCAATGCCCCGCAAAAGGCCCTTTTAAGGGCTATTTGTAATTTAGTATAGGGTAGGGCATTTTATTATTTTGGGGGGCTTTTTTATTTTATTAGGGGGCTTAGATAAGGTGTAATTAGATTAAACTTCTTGTAATATTTTTTTATTTTTTGTAATTTAGTGTTTGTTTTTTTTGTAATATAGTTTAGTTTATTTAATTGTATTTTATTTTAGATAATTGTAGTTAATTTATTTAATTAATTTATTGATAGTGTAGTGTTAGGTGTATTTGTAACTTAGGTTAGGATTTATTTTACAGGTAATTTTGTAATTATTTTAACTAGGTAGCTATTAAATAGTTATTAACTATTTAATAGCTATTGCACCTAGTTAAAATAAATACAAACTTGCCTGTAAAATAAATATAAATCCTAAAATAGCTACAATGTAATTATTAATTATATTGTAGCTATCTTAGGGTTTATTTTATAGGTAAGTATTTAGTTTTAAATAGGAATAATTTAGTTAATAATATTAATATTATTTATATTTATTTAAATAATAATTAAGTTAGGGGGGTGTTAGGGTTAGACTTAGGTTTAGGGGGTAATACATTTAACGTAGGTGGTGGCGGTGTAGGGGGGTCAGATTAGAGGTTAATAAATTTAATGTAGGTGGCGGCGGTGTAGGGGGGTCAGATTATGGGTTAATATATTTAATGTAGGTGGCGGCGGTGTAGGGGGGTCAGATTAGGGGTTAATATATTTAATGTAGGTGGCGGCAGGGTCCGGGAGCGGCGGTTTAGGGGTTAAACACTTTATTTAGGTGCAGCGGGGTCTGGGAGCGGTGGTTTAGGGGTTAATACATATAACGTAGGTGGTGGTGGGCTCCGGGAGCGGCGGTTTAGGGGTTAATACTAGGATAGGTTTATTGCGGTGTGGGCTATGGCAGTTTAGGGGTTAATAATTAGGCTTATTGCGTTGTGGGGGTTGTCGGTCTAGGGGTTAATACATTTATTATTAGGAGTGAGAGGGGGGATTGCAGATATAGGGGTATACGTGTCGGGCTTATTTTTGGGAGGCAGGTTAGACAGTTACGGGAGATTTAATAATTTAGTTATTTTTTTTAGGCGCCGGCAGTTTCTAAAGTGCCGTAAGTCACTGGCGACTCCAGAAATTTGTAGTTACGCTCATTTCTGGACATAGCTAGTTTATCCGACTTACGGCACTTTAGCAACTGCCGGCGCCATATATGTAATACCTTGATGTGCGAGGTGAAACTACGGGCGGCATGGGTTCCCTCGCTTGCGACAAAAACTACGCTGTATATCGGATCGCTCCCCTGGTGCCTAGGTGAAGAAAAAAGAAGAAACAAACAAAAACCTTTTGTCAAGATTGTTTTAACCACCATACTGTAGTAAAAGTTGCTGAACAATATTTTTGGACCCATTCTTTGCATTTGTAAGCTGGTACCAAACCCCAGAAGTGGACTCTGGGCAACCGTTGACTGTTTCCTATGATGTGTGTCTTCAGAACATAAAGACTATCCTTCTCTGGACTGTGCCTTGCCTGTTGGAGTTATGTACCTGTTATGGCACTACAGGGCATACCCAGCGAAATTAGGGGAGTATTGTTTTAACTTATTTACTTATATTGCTTGTTTTAGATTCTCTTGTAATTGTGTTATTTTTATTGATCATATTAGTTATAGGAAGTCATATAGCTTTGTCTACAGAAAAGTATGCCTTATTTGTATTAGTACACATTGTAGTTTATGTACTTAAACAAAGTAACCCTCTAGATAAGTGTAACTCTAAACCTTGCAGTATTGTAACCAATTGAATGGCCCACTGAGTATAGAGAATATGTTTGCACCTTTATAGTTTAAAGAAAATGCTGCAATATTTTAGAATATTCTAGACCCTTCACCATTGTAGAACACAGATGGTCCACCCATGTTTCTATACCGCCCTTAATATTTAAGCGAAGAAGGGATATATGTGTCTTGCAATGGAGAAGGTATGAGAATAAGTTTTTGTAGGAATTGCTCATTGCAATCATTCTGTAGTGTATAAATCAAACTACTTAAAATAAAAGATTAAGGACATGCCTCAGTTAGATATTTGTAACAATTATAAAGAGAAATATGAGTTTTGGGAGTGGTATAGTTATACTGATACTGATGGTATATTTTCTACTTACCATTTCTTTTATAGAGCATATGTATTTTCTTTTATTTAACGGGTATGGTATTTGCTATTTGGATTTGTAATTCCAGGTGTTTGACAGTGAAGGGAATTATCTTATCATAAAGATGTGTTTACCTTTAAAGAGATTTTGTAGTTAATGTTACAATTGTTTTCTTTCCTCATACAGGAGCACAAGAGAATTTAGGTTGCATTAAATAATTAGTAAATTAATAGTGTCTATATCAGAGGAGATAGCTGATTCTATTAAGATCATAGTTGGATAATTATAAACATTACAGAATAAAGTACCACTAGGTTATTTTTAGTAGTTCAAAGAGAAAGTGTGGAGAAATTAATTTTAAAGAAAATGTTTTTATTGTCTGTTTTATTTTTCATTGTTTTGCAAAACTTAGCACAAGTTACTAGCATAGTTATATAGCTTCATGTTGAAGTTCAGTAGTTTTTACTTGCATAGTGTTCATGTTTAAAGCATCATTTAAATTATATAGAGTAGCTGTGAGTTATTCTCTGTAGAAATGCAATAAATGTATTTAATTTGTATTATATACCCACAATGATTTTTCCTAGATTTAGATGACATATGATAAATTAAGGTATTAAAGGAAATTGTGATGCTTAGAAAGAGAAAAGTTATGTTGTGTATAATTGTGATTGCATCAGAGTGCATGCTCATCTTGTGCTGTTTTGTTTCCTTCTTAGACTCATTTTGACTCAAGTATCTGTTGCTGTGGGATCCACCTATTTCCCTTGTCTACCCCATGAACAAACCATCATACTTCCAGCATGTACCTGCAGATGGACACTATCGTATGTGCAAGGCACCTCTACTGCAAATGGACTATGGTATTGAAGCAGAGTGTCTGGTTGAGAAGGTTGAAAAATAAAGATGCAGTGTTGTTTGGGGGTAGATGGGGGTTTTGCTGGGTCTTGGAGCAGATAGATCAGTAGTTTGGGGATTCTGGGAGGTAGATGGAGAGTATTGGAGAGACCGTACTGTTATGCAGTGACAAATTGTGCTCTATTGGACTATTGGCTATTATAGCAATACGTGTATGGATTTTTATACAGTATTCTCACACAGATTCATGTTATACCATAGTATTAGACCTACATTGGTATTAAGGGATTTACTAATTTTCTGTGCCTTTTATATAGCTGTTATCTGTTTTAAATATTATATAATTTTTATGGTATGTTATTCTATTAGAATAAAAGGGTGGAATGTTAGGACATATACCCAAAGTGCCGCCATCTTGTATCTAAGCAGCCATTGATGAACTTACATTGAACTGTTGTACTAATATTGAACTGTCATTTTTTTCTGTATTCAGAATCTGTTCTTTGAGGGAGTAAAATCCTTATCTTGTTACTAACGTAACCATGCAGCTAAGAGCATTTTCACATTCCTATGTTATCTTGTTGTTCAAGGATGAATGTCTCCAGTCTGTTAAGTTGTATTACCTCATTTGTAATAGGGGGCGTGTATGAAGACCCTCTGTGTCATTACATGTATGTGATTTGTAATATATAATCCAGCCCTGCTAAGAATAAACTAGAGCAGACTTAGATTCCATTGTATGTGCATGTCTGATTCTTGCTATCCAAGGCCTTGAATGTGAAATACTCAATTCCCGTGCTAAATGTAACATACTGATTATAATTATGAAGATTATGAAGTGGTACCCCGGCGATTTCAGACCTAACAAAAAGTTGAGCACAAAATATAGCTTCAACAAAAGCGATATTTTTGCTCAACTTAGTAATATCAGCGCATGTATATGTGCACTGGTAATAAAAGTGAGGTGCAATGCAAATGCGAACTTACGTTCACAGTGCACGGAAGCATTGCTCTCATAAGAGCATGCTTTCAACCCTCATGCTCATGCCATGAGACATAGCATGAGAACAAGCACAGCGAAGGGGTTAAGTCATGCAGAGATGGGCAGCAAATATAAATATATTTGTATATGAATATATACATATATAATTATGTGTTAATATGTATATATACACATACACATATTAACACATCAATATATATGTATATAAGCATATACATATATATTTACTGGGAACACACAGGCCCATATTTATCAAGGTCTGTTGGACCTGATCCGACAGTGCGGATCAGGTCCGACAGACCTCGCTGAATACGGTGAGCAATACGCTCGCCGTATTCAGCATTGCACCAGCAGCTCACAAGAGCTGCTGGTGCGACGCCGCCCCCTGCAGATCGTACTCGATTGGGTTGATTTCCGGCAATGTTTGTCCGCCTGCTCAGAGCAGGTGGACAGGTTATGGAGCAGCGGTCTTTGTAACCGCTGCTTCATAACTGCTGTTTCTGGCGAGCCTGCAGGCTCGCCAGAAACACGGGGCATCAAGCTCCGTTCGGAGCTTGATAAATTTGACCCCAAGTCTCATAGATCAAAATGTTAGGCACTTTTCAGTGCTGGTTTTTGTCTAACATCCCACACCAGCCACCTAGCTATCTTTTCAATAATGAATACCACGGGAACTAAGAAATTTGACAATTGAAGTAAACTGTAAACTTTTCTATAATTGTATTCTCTTTCAGAATTAAAAAAATATTTTTTGGGGGGTTTCATATCCCTTTAAGCCACTTTCTGAAAATATGGGTACTCCTAATTACTTTGCTATGCATTTCTAAATAAAAAAATCCCCTCCAACCTATATATAAATATATTTAGTATTAGTAATACGTTATATAATAGCAATATCCATGCCCCTGTTCTAGTAATTAATTAATATATATTTAAATGTGTGTACATATTTATTAATGTATTTATATGTGTATATATGTATTTACAGACAAATATACAAATATAGACATATACAGTATATAAGTGCATTGGAGCCGTTTGCAGTTGAGTGGATGAAAACATGTAAAATCATATTTATGCAATATTCATATTTTATAAAGTGTTTGACTATGTATTTACTGCAATATTTCACATTACAATGTACTTTACATAAGAAATTTTAAATATATATTCCCATATAAATCTGTTTATATCTATACCTATATATAATCACATATATATTTAAGTACCTATAACCCTAAAAAGAAGAATTCCTGACTGACTCATCAACACCTAACTCAAACCGTTTAACCTAGGAACGTAACATTTGGAAGGTACGTTGTTTTTATGACGTAGGCACCCGCTAAGGAAGGATTTGGGGAAATTACGTCCCTAAGGGGGGAAAAAGGTGGTGTTTTTTTTATTGGGATACCTATTTCTGAAAACCCAAACATGTTATGGACATGAAAATTGGTATTCAAATTCTCCTTTACAAATAAAGAAACCTAAGATGTTAGAAAAGTAAAAATTATAATTTAAAGTCTTCATTATAAAGTAAGTTTACATGCCAAATTTCTTGCTCCTAACATCAGAAGTTCTCAAGATATGGATATCACTAACAAAATGGGGGGTGAAAAGAGGGGGGGGATCTATGAGGATTACATATATCTCAAAACCCAAACATGTTACAGGTATGAAAATTGATATTTAGATTCTCCTTTAAAAATAAAGAAACATGTGTTTTACCATTTCCTGAAAATCCACTTAAGGGGGATAAAAAGGGGCGGGTGATTTATGCGGATACCTATATCTAAAAAAAAACAAAGATGTTAGAAAAATTATAATCTAAAATATCTATACTATAAGTGCGTTTGTAATGTCCGTCGCCGTCGGCAGTTGCGCATGCATCCTCAATGGAATGTTGGCACCGCGAGGACAAAAGAATTCACCTGGATGCAGCGAAGCTGCATCCAGGTGAATTTCGAAAATGGCAGGGTGGTGAAATAATCCACCGAAGGTGGATTCTTTTACCACCCTGCCATTTTCCGAATCCACCGGGATGCAGCGAAGGCAAACGGAGCATTACAAAAGCAACACCTAATCGCCCACATTAAAGTATTTAAAAAAAAAAACTAACCACCCGCATCAAGTATTAAAAACAAAACAAAAAACGCCCGCATCAACTATTAAAAAAAAACAACAAAAAACGTCTGCATCAAGTATGAAAAAAAACAAAAACGCCTGCATCAACTATTAAAAAAAAAAAATAAAATAACCGCCCGCATCAAGTATTAAAAAAAACACACCGCCCACAAAAAAAAATCCTACATGAAGTATTAACTCCTAAACCGCTAAATGCTTATATCACAATAAACCTATTTACCCTATTAACCCCTAAACCGCAAAACCCCTACATCGCAATAAACCTATTTACCCTATTAACCCCTAAACCACAAAACCCCTACATCGCAATAAATCTATTTAACTTATTAACCCTTTAAACCGCAAAAACCCACAACACAAATAACTATTTAAATAACTAAGTACAGTACAGAAACCTAACACCCCCTAACCTAACACCCCCTAACCTAACAACCCCTAACCTAACACCCCATTAAATAAAGCCAATTTACCTAAACTAATACATTCTAAAGTTACAAAAAATAAAAAATAAATAAGTTTACAAAAAAAATAAAAAAACATAATTTATGTAAGAACTTACCTGATAAATTCATTTCTTTCATATTGGCAAGAGTCCATGAGCTAGTGACATATGGGATATACAATCCTACCAGGAGGGGCAAAGTTTCCCAAACCTCAAAATGCCTATAAATATACCCCTCACCACACCCACAATTCAGTTTAACGATTAGCCAAGCAGTGGGGTGATAAAGAAAGGAGTAGAAAGCATCAACAAAGGAAATTTGGAAATAATTGTGCTTTATACAAAAAAATCATAACCACCATAAAAAAGGGTGGGCCTCATGGACTCTTGCCAATATGAAAGAAATGAATTTATCAGGTAAGTTCTTACATAAATTATGTTTTCTTTCATGTAATTGGCAAAAGTCCATGAGCTAGTGACATATGGGATATCAATACCCAAGATGTGGAGTCTTCCACTCAAGAGTCACTAGAGAGGGAGGGAATAAAACAAAAACAGCCATAATCCGCTGAGAAATAATCCACAACCCAAAAATAAGTTATTTTCACTTTTGAAAGAAAAAAACTTAAATAAAAAAAGCAGAAGAATCAAACTGAAACAGCTGCCTGAAGAACTTTTCTACCAAAAACTGCTTCCGAAGAAGCAAATACATCAAAATGGTAAAATTTAGTAAATGTATGCAAAGAAGACCAAGTGGCTGCTTTGCAAATCAGATCAATTGAAGCTTCATTCTTAAAAGCCCATGAAGTAGAGACTGATCTAGTAGAATGAGCTGTAATTCTATGAGGCGGGGTTTGACCCGACTCCAAATAAGCTTGATGAATCAAAAGTTTCAACCAAGAAGCCAAGGAAATAGCAGAAGCCTTCTGACCTTTCCTAGGACCAGAAAATAAAACAAATAGACTGGAAGTCTTCCTGAAATCTTTAGTAGCTTCCACATAATATTTCAAAGCTCTTACCACATCCAAAGAATGTAAGGATTTCTCCAAAGAATTCTTAGGATTAGGACATAAAGAAGGGACAACAATTTCTCTACTAATGTTGTTAGAATTCACAACTTTAGGTAAAAATTGAAAAGAAGTCCGCAAAACTGCCTTATCCTGATGAAAAATCAGAAAAGGAGACTCACAAGAAAGAGCAGATAGCTCAGAAACTCTTCTAGCAGAAGAGATAGCCAAAAGGAACAACACTTTCCAAGAAAGTAGTTTAATGTCCAAAGAATGCATAGGTTCAAATGGAGGAGCCTGTAAAGCCCTCAGAACCAAATTAAGACTCCAAGGAGGAGAAATTGACTTAATGACAGGCTTAATACGAACTAAAGCCTGTACAAAACAGTGTATATCAGGAAGTAAAGCAATTTTTCTGTGAAATAAAACAGAAAGAGCGGAGATTTGTCCTTTCAAGGAACTTGCAGACAAACCTTTATCCAAACCATCCTGAAGAAACTGCAAAATTCTAGGAATTCTAAAAGAATGCCAGGAGAAATTATGAGAAGAACACCATGAAATGTAAGTCTTCCAAACTCTATAATAAATCTTTCTAGAGACAGATTTACGAGCTTGTAACATAGTATTGATCACTGAATCAGAGAAACCTCTCTGACTTAGAACTAAGCGTTCAATTTCCATACCTTCAAATTTAATGATTTGAGATCCTGATGGAAAAACGGACCTTGAGATAGTAGGTCCGGCCGTAACGGAAGTGGCCAAGGCGGGTAACTGGACATTCGAACCAGATCCGCATACCAAAACCTGTGTGGCCATGCTGGAGCCACCAGCAACACAAAAGACTGTTCCATGATGATTTTGGAAATCACTCTTGGAAGGAGAACTAGAGGCGGGAAGATGTAAGCAGGTTGATAACACCAAGGAAGTGTCAGCGCATCCACTGATTCCGCCTGAACATCCCTGGACCTGGACAGGTATCTGGGAAGTTTCTTGTTTAGATGAGAGGCCATGAGATCTATCTCTGGAAGCCCCCACATCTGAACAATCTGAGAAAACACATCTGGATGGAGAGACCACTCCCCTGGATGTAAAGTCTGGCGGCTGAGATAATCCGCCTCCCAATTGTCTACACCTGGGATATGCACTGCAGAGATTAGACAGGAGCTGGATTCCGCCCAAGCAAGTATCTGAAATACTTCTTTCATAGCTTGGGGACTGTGAGTCCCACCCTGATGATTGACATAAGCCACAGTTGTGATATTGTCTGTCTGAAAACAAATGAACGGTTCTCTCTTTAGTAGAGGCCAAAACTGAAGAGCCCTGAAAATTGCACGGAGTTCTAAAATATTTATTGGTAATCTTGCCTCTTGAGATTTCCAAACCCCTTGTGCTGTCAGAGACCCCCAAACAGCTCCCCAACCTGAAAGACTCGCATCTGTTGTGATCACAGTCCAGGTTGGGTGAACAAAAGAAGCCCCTTGAACCAAACGATGGTGATCTATCCACCATGTCAGAGAGTGTCGTACATTGGGATTCAAGGATATTAATTGTGATATCTTTGTATAATCCCTGCACCATTGATTCAGCATACAAAGCTGTAGAGGTCTCATGTGAAAACGAGCAAAGGGGATTGCGTCCGATGCTCCAGTCATGAGACCTAAAACTTCCATGCACATAGCCACTGAAGGGAATAACTGAGACTGAAGGAGCCGACATGCTGCGACCAATCTTAAACGTCTCTTGTCTGTTAGAGACAGAGTCATGGACACTGAATCTATCTGGAAGCCTAAAAAGGTGACCCTTGTCTGAGGAATCAAGAAACTTTTTGGTAAATTGATCCTCCAACCATGTTTCCGAAGAAACAACACTAGTTGATTCGTGTGAGATTCTGCAGTATGTAAAGACTGAGCTAGTACCAAGATATCGTCCAAATAAGGAAACACCGCAATACCCTGTTCTCTGATTACAGATAATAAGGCACCCAGATTCTTTGAAAAGATTCTTGGAGCTGTTGCTAGGCCAAATGGAAGAGCAACAAATTGGTAATGCTTGTCTAGAAAAGAGAATCTCAGAAACTGATAGTGTTCTGGATGAATCGGAATATGAAGGTATGCATCCTGCAAGTCTATTGTGGACATATAATGTCCTTGCTGAACAAAAGGCAGAATAGTCCTTATAGTCACCATCTTGAAAGTTGGTACTCTTACATAACGATTCAAAATTTTCAGATCCAGAACTGGTCTGAACAAATTTTCTTTCTTTGGTACAATGAATAGGTTTGAATAAAACCCCAAACCTTGTTCCTGAGGAGGAACTGGCATGATTACCCCTGAAGACTCCAGGTCTGAAACACACTTCAGAAAAGCCTGAGCTTTTACTGGATTTACAGGAATGTGCGAGAGAAAAAATCTTTTCACAGGAGGTCTTATTTTGAATCCTATTCGATACCCTTGAGAGACAATGCTCTGAATCCAATGATTTTGGACAGATTTTATCCAAAAATCCTTGAAAAACCTTAATCTGCCCCCTACCAGCTGAGCTGGAATGAGGGCCGCACCTTCATGCGGACTTAGGGGCAGACTTTGGTTTCCTAAATGGCTTGGATTTATTCCAATTTGAGGAAGGCTTCCAACTGGAAGCAGATTCCTTGGGAGGAGGATTGAGTTTTTGTTCCTTATTCTGACGAAAGGAACGAAAACGGTTCGAAGCCTTAGATTTACCCTTAGGTTTTTTATCCTGAGGCAAAAAAACACATTTTCCTCCAGTGATAGTTGAAATAATAGAATCCAACTGAGAACCAAATAAATTATTACCTTGGAAAGAAAGAGATAGTAATCTAGATTTAGATGTTATATCAGCATTCCAAGATTTAAGCCACAAAGCTCTTCTAGCTAATACAGCTAAAGACATGGATCTAACATCAATTTTGATAATATCAAAAATGGCATCACACATAAAATGATTAGCATGTTGTAGTAGGCGAACAATGCTAAATATGTCAGAATCCAATTCATATTGCGCTAAATTTTCCAACCAGAAAGTTGAAGCAGCCGCAACATCACCTAAAGAAATAGCAGGTCTGAGAAGATGACCTGAATATAAATAGGCCTTCCTTAGATAAGATTCAAGCTTCCTATCTAAAGGATCCTTAAAGGAAGTGCTATCTTCCATAGGAATAGTGGTACGTTTAGCAAGAGTAGAAATAGCCCCATCAACTTTGGTGACCTTTTCCCAAAACTCGATAGATTTTGCTGGCAAAGGATACAATCTCTTAAACCTTGAAGAAGGAATAAAGGAAGTACCTGGCTTATTCCATTCCCTAGAAATCATATCAGAAATAGCCTCAGGAATAGGAAAAACACCTGGAGAAACCACAGGAGGTTTAAAAACAGCATTTAAACGTTTATTAGACTGAACGTCAATAGGACTGGTTACCTCAATATCCAAAGTAATTAACACCTCTTTTAATAAAGAACGCATATACTCTATTTTAAATAAATAAGTAGATTTGTCAGTGTCAATATCTGAGGAAGGATCTTCTGTTTCAGATAGATCCTCATCAGAAGAGGATGAATTATTATGTTGTTGGTCATTTGAAATTTCATCAGCTAAATGAGAAGTTTTAAAAGACCTTTTACGTTTATTAGAAGGTGGAAATGCAGACAAAGCCTTCATAATAGAATCAGAAACAAATTCTTTAAAATTTACAGGTATATCATGCACATTAGAAGTTGAAGGAACTGCAACTGGCAATGCACTATTACTGACAGAGACACTATCTGCATGTAAAGTTTATCATGACAACTATTACAAACGACATTCGGTGGAATAATTTCTACAAGTTTACAACAAATGCACTTAACTTTGGTAGAACCGATGTCAGGCAGCAATGTTCCAGCAGAAACTTCAGAGACAGGATCAGATTGGGACATCTTGCTCAATGTAAGAGAAAAAACAACATATAAAGCAAAATTATCTATTTCCTAAAATGACAGTTTCAGGAATGGGAAAAAATGCAAAAGCATAGGCCTCTTGATAGAAAAGAAAGCAGGAGGCAAACAACAATGGGGCATAGAAATAATGAAAACTTTTTTTGTGCCAAAAATGACCGGAAATGACACACTTGCGTCACTAAGACGCCGCCGTGTGAAAGGTCTCGACGTCACATATGACGAAATGACGAAGTTGCGTCAAAAACGTAATTTCCCGCGCCAAAAAAATTTGCGCCAAAAAATGACGCAATAAAGTCTAACATTTGACGCACCCGCGGGCCTAATACCCACAAATACAAAAGTAGTCAAATTGAAAAAGACTAACCCCAGGTAAGAAATAAATTTCTTAAGTGTTTATATTCCCAAATATGAAACTGACAGTCTGCAGAAGGAAATACATGAACCTGACTCATGGCAAATATAAGTACAATACATATATTTAGAACTTTACATAATTTGCATAAAGTGCCAAACCATAGCTGAGAGTGTCTTAAGTAAATGAAAACATACTTACCAAAAGACACCCATCCACATATAGCAGATAGCCAAACCAGTACTAAAACTGTTCTTTAGTAGAGGTAATGGTAAATTTGAGAGTATATCGTCGATCTGAAAAGGGAGTTAGGAGATGAATCTCTACGACCGATAACAGAGAACCCATGAAAAAGACCCCCGTTAGGGAAATCATCGTATTCAATAGGTGATACTCCCTTCACGTCCCTCTGACATTCGCTGTACTCTGAGAGGAATCGGGCTTCAACAATGCTGAGAAGCGCATATCAACGTAGAAATCTTAGCACAAACTTACTTCACCACCTCCATAGGAGGCAAAGTTTGTAAAAACTGAATTGTGGGTGTGGTGAGGGGTGTATTTCTAGGCATTTTGAGGTTTGGGAAACTTTGCCCCTCCTGGTAGGATTGTATATCCCATATGTCACTAGCTCATGGACTCTTGCCAATTACATGAAAGAAAAGCTAACATTACAGAAAATAAAAAAATCAAATTACCAAATTTAACAAAATTAAACCTAATCCCTATGAAAATTAAAAAAAATCCCCAAAATAAAAACACCCCCTACTCTAATAATAAACTACCAGTAGCCCTTAAAAGGGCTTTTTGCAGGGCATTGCCCCAAGATAATCATCTCTTTTACAAAAAATATACAAAGTCCCACCTAACATTAAACCCCCCACCACCCAAAATAAAAGAACCTAACACTAAAAAACCTAAGCTACCCATTGCCCTGAAAAGGGCATTTGTTTGGGCATTGCCCTTAAAAGGGCATTTTGCTTTTTTTCTGCCCAACTCTAATCTAAATAAAACAAATCCCCCCCCCCCAAAAAAAAATTAAAAAATCCTAAGTCTAACCGCCAGGTTGGTACTCACGGTTCCTGATGTTCGGCGGAGAAGGTCCTGTTCCAGGCGGTGAAGTTTTCTTCCAAGTGCAACCTCTTCTTCTTCCAGGAACATCCTGCATGGAGCTGAAGACTAAAGACCACGGAGTTGAAGACCGGCGACCCTGGAACGGAAAACCGGCGACCGTGGAGCCATGGAGCGTGGAGGATCCTCTTCGTACGATTTGCCAATAAAATTTCTCTTGCTCTCATCCTATTGGCTAATACTAACAACCAATAGGATTTGAGTAGCTTTCATCCTATTGGCTGATTTGAATTGGAAGAATCAAATCAGCCAATAGGAATTCAAGGGACGCCATCTTTAATCGCGTACCTTGAATTCACTATTCAGTGTACGGCGGAGATCATGCAAAGAGGATCCTCCACATTCCATGGCTCCGTGGTCGGCGGTCTTCAGTTCCAGAGTCACCGGTCTTCAGCTCCGCTCCGCGCAAGATGAAGAAGAGGTTGCGATTGGAAGAAGACTTCACCGCCTGGAACAGGACCTTCTCCGCCGGACTGCAGGAACCGTGAGTACCAACCTGAATTCCAGGATGCATTTCAATGGAAAAACTATGGAAAAACTATCTTTGTTTTGTAGCCAATACGACCCGACTAACGTGTGCAATAAACATTGGTTATTACATTAAGACATCAACCTGTAAATTATATTTTGTAGATTTTGGACAAAAAAAACGCATGTTTCTTTTAAAAACAATTGTACCAAATCACAATATCCAAAGCCTTCTTGCAGAAGCTAGTATATATATATATACAGTGGATATAAAAAGTCTACACACCCCTGTTAAAATGTCAGGTTTCTGTGATGTAAAAAAATGAGACAAAGATAAATCATTTCAGAACTTTTTCCACCTTTAATGTGACCTATAAACTGTACAACTCAATTGAAAAACAAACTGAAATCTTTTAGGTATAGGGAAATAAAAATAAAAAAATAAAATAATATGGTTGCATAAGTGTGAACACCCTTAAACTAAAACTTTATTGAAGCACCTTTTGTTTTTATTACAGCACTCAGTCTTTTTGGGTATGAGTTTTTCAGCATGGCACATCTTGACTTGGCAAGATTTGCCCACTCTTCTTTGCAAAAACACTCTAAATCTGTCAGAATGCGAGGGCATCTCCTGTGCACAGCCCTCTTCAGATCACCCCACAGATTTTGAATTGGATTCAGGTCTGGGCACTGGCTGGGCCATCCCAAAACTATAATCTTCTTCTGGTGAAGCCATTCCTTTGTTGATTTGGATGTATGCTTTGGGTCGTTGTCATGCTGAAAGATGAAGTTCCTCTTCATGTTCAGCTTTCTAGCAGAAGCCTGAAGGTTTTGTGCCAATATTGTCTGGTATTTGGAACTGTTCATTATTCCCTCTACCTTGACTAAGGCCCCAGTTCCAGCTGAAGAAAAACAGCCCCAAAGCATGATGCTGACACCACCATGCTTCACTGTGGGTATGGTGTTCTTTTGGTGATATGCAGTGTTGTTTTTGCGCCAAACATATCTTTTGGAATTATGGCCAAGAAGTTCATCTTTGGTTTCATCAGACCAGAACAACTTTTGCAAAATGCTTTTGGGAAACTTCAGATGTCTTTTTGCAAAATTTAGCTGGGCTTGGATGTTTTTTTTTGTAAGAAAAGGCTTCCATCTTGCCACTCTACCCTATAGCCCAGACATATGAAGAATACGGGTGATTGTTGTCACATGTACCACATAGCCAGTACTTGCCAGATATTCCTGCAGCTCCTTTAATGTTGCTGTAGGCCTCTTGGCAGCCTCCCAGACCAGTTTTCTTCTCGTCTTTTCATCAATTTTGGAGGGACATCCAGTTCTTGGTAATGTCACTGTTGTGCCATATTTTCTTCACTTGATGATGACTGTCTTCACTGTGTTCCATGGTATATCTAATGCCTTGGAAATTGAAGGTGGATTCTTTTACCACCCTGCCATTTTCCGAATCCACCGGGATGCAGCGAAGGCAAACGGAGCATTACAAAAGCAACACCTAATCGCCCACATTAAAGTATTTAAAAAAAAAAACTAACCACCCGCATCAAGTATTAAAAACAAAACAAAAAACGCCCGCATCAACTATTAAAAAAAAACAACAAAAAACGTCTGCATCAAGTATGAAAAAAAACAAAAACGCCTGCATCAACTATTAAAAAAAAAAAATAAAATAACCGCCCGCATCAAGTATTAAAAAAAACACACCGCCCACAAAAAAAAATCCTACATGAAGTATTAACTCCTAAACCGCTAAATGCTTATATCACAATAAACCTATTTACCCTATTAACCCCTAAACCGCAAAACCCCTACATCGCAATAAACCTATTTACCCTATTAACCCCTAAACCACAAAACCCCTACATCGCAATAAATCTATTTAACTTATTAACCCTTTAAACCGCAAAAACCCACAACACAAATAACTATTTAAATAACTAAGTACAGTACAGAAACCTAACACCCCCTAACCTAACACCCCCTAACCTAACAACCCCTAACCTAACACCCCATTAAATAAAGCCAATTTACCTAAACTAATACATTCTAAAGTTACAAAAAATAAAAAATAAATAAGTTTACAAAAAAAATAAAAAAACATAATTTATGTAAGAACTTACCTGATAAATTCATTTCTTTCATATTGGCAAGAGTCCATGAGCTAGTGACATATGGGATATACAATCCTACCAGGAGGGGCAAAGTTTCCCAAACCTCAAAATGCCTATAAATATACCCCTCACCACACCCACAATTCAGTTTAACGATTAGCCAAGCAGTGGGGTGATAAAGAAAGGAGTAGAAAGCATCAACAAAGGAAATTTGGAAATAATTGTGCTTTATACAAAAAAATCATAACCACCATAAAAAAGGGTGGGCCTCATGGACTCTTGCCAATATGAAAGAAATGAATTTATCAGGTAAGTTCTTACATAAATTATGTTTTCTTTCATGTAATTGGCAAAAGTCCATGAGCTAGTGACATATGGGATATCAATACCCAAGATGTGGAGTCTTCCACTCAAGAGTCACTAGAGAGGGAGGGAATAAAACAAAAACAGCCATAATCCGCTGAGAAATAATCCACAACCCAAAAATAAGTTATTTTCACTTTTGAAAGAAAAAAACTTAAATAAAAAAAGCAGAAGAATCAAACTGAAACAGCTGCCTGAAGAACTTTTCTACCAAAAACTGCTTCCGAAGAAGCAAATACATCAAAATGGTAAAATTTAGTAAATGTATGCAAAGAAGACCAAGTGGCTGCTTTGCAAATCAGATCAATTGAAGCTTCATTCTTAAAAGCCCATGAAGTAGAGACTGATCTAGTAGAATGAGCTGTAATTCTATGAGGCGGGGTTTGACCCGACTCCAAATAAGCTTGATGAATCAAAAGTTTCAACCAAGAAGCCAAGGAAATAGCAGAAGCCTTCTGACCTTTCCTAGGACCAGAAAATAAAACAAATAGACTGGAAGTCTTCCTGAAATCTTTAGTAGCTTCCACATAATATTTCAAAGCTCTTACCACATCCAAAGAATGTAAGGATTTCTCCAAAGAATTCTTAGGATTAGGACATAAAGAAGGGACAACAATTTCTCTACTAATGTTGTTAGAATTCACAACTTTAGGTAAAAATTGAAAAGAAGTCCGCAAAACTGCCTTATCCTGATGAAAAATCAGAAAAGGAGACTCACAAGAAAGAGCAGATAGCTCAGAAACTCTTCTAGCAGAAGAGATAGCCAAAAGGAACAACACTTTCCAAGAAAGTAGTTTAATGTCCAAAGAATGCATAGGTTCAAATGGAGGAGCCTGTAAAGCCCTCAGAACCAAATTAAGACTCCAAGGAGGAGAAATTGACTTAATGACAGGCTTAATACGAACTAAAGCCTGTACAAAACAGTGTATATCAGGAAGTAAAGCAATTTTTCTGTGAAATAAAACAGAAAGAGCGGAGATTTGTCCTTTCAAGGAACTTGCAGACAAACCTTTATCCAAACCATCCTGAAGAAACTGCAAAATTCTAGGAATTCTAAAAGAATGCCAGGAGAAATTATGAGAAGAACACCATGAAATGTAAGTCTTCCAAACTCTATAATAAATCTTTCTAGAGACAGATTTACGAGCTTGTAACATAGTATTGATCACTGAATCAGAGAAACCTCTCTGACTTAGAACTAAGCGTTCAATTTCCATACCTTCAAATTTAATGATTTGAGATCCTGATGGAAAAACGGACCTTGAGATAGTAGGTCCGGCCGTAACGGAAGTGGCCAAGGCGGGTAACTGGACATTCGAACCAGATCCGCATACCAAAACCTGTGTGGCCATGCTGGAGCCACCAGCAACACAAAAGACTGTTCCATGATGATTTTGGAAATCACTCTTGGAAGGAGAACTAGAGGCGGGAAGATGTAAGCAGGTTGATAACACCAAGGAAGTGTCAGCGCATCCACTGATTCCGCCTGAACATCCCTGGACCTGGACAGGTATCTGGGAAGTTTCTTGTTTAGATGAGAGGCCATGAGATCTATCTCTGGAAGCCCCCACATCTGAACAATCTGAGAAAACACATCTGGATGGAGAGACCACTCCCCTGGATGTAAATCTGGCGGCTGAGATAATCCGCCTCCCAATTGTCTACACCTGGGATATGCACTGCAGAGATTAGACAGGAGCTGGATTCCGCCCAAGCAAGTATCTGAAATACTTCTTTCATAGCTTGGGGACTGTGAGTCCCACCCTGATGATTGACATAAGCCACAGTTGTGATATTGTCTGTCTGAAAACAAATGAACGGTTCTCTCTTTAGTAGAGGCCAAAACTGAAGAGCCCTGAAAATTGCACGGAGTTCTAAAATATTTATTGGTAATCTTGCCTCTTGAGATTTCCAAACCCCTTGTGCTGTCAGAGACCCCCAAACAGCTCCCCAACCTGAAAGACTCGCATCTGTTGTGATCACAGTCCAGGTTGGGTGAACAAAAGAAGCCCCTTGAACCAAACGATGGTGATCTATCCACCATGTCAGAGAGTGTCGTACATTGGGATTCAAGGATATTAATTGTGATATCTTTGTATAATCCCTGCACCATTGATTCAGCATACAAAGCTGTAGAGGTCTCATGTGAAAACGAGCAAAGGGGATTGCGTCCGATGCTCCAGTCATGAGACCTAAAACTTCCATGCACATAGCCACTGAAGGGAATAACTGAGACTGAAGGAGCCGACATGCTGCGACCAATCTTAAACGTCTCTTGTCTGTTAGAGACAGAGTCATGGACACTGAATCTATCTGGAAGCCTAAAAAGGTGACCCTTGTCTGAGGAATCAAGAAACTTTTTGGTAAATTGATCCTCCAACCATGTTTCCGAAGAAACAACACTAGTTGATTCGTGTGAGATTCTGCAGTATGTAAAGACTGAGCTAGTACCAAGATATCGTCCAAATAAGGAAACACCGCAATACCCTGTTCTCTGATTACAGATAATAAGGCACCCAGATTCTTTGAAAAGATTCTTGGAGCTGTTGCTAGGCCAAATGGAAGAGCAACAAATTGGTAATGCTTGTCTAGAAAAGAGAATCTCAGAAACTGATAGTGTTCTGGATGAATCGGAATATGAAGGTATGCATCCTGCAAGTCTATTGTGGACATATAATGTCCTTGCTGAACAAAAGGCAGAATAGTCCTTATAGTCACCATCTTGAAAGTTGGTACTCTTACATAACGATTCAAAATTTTCAGATCCAGAACTGGTCTGAACAAATTTTCTTTCTTTGGTACAATGAATAGGTTTGAATAAAACCCCAAACCTTGTTCCTGAGGAGGAACTGGCATGATTACCCCTGAAGACTCCAGGTCTGAAACACACTTCAGAAAAGCCTGAGCTTTTACTGGATTTACAGGAATGTGCGAGAGAAAAAATCTTTTCACAGGAGGTCTTATTTTGAATCCTATTCGATACCCTTGAGAGACAATGCTCTGAATCCAATGATTTTGGACAGATTTTATCCAAAAATCCTTGAAAAACCTTAATCTGCCCCCTACCAGCTGAGCTGGAATGAGGGCCGCACCTTCATGCGGACTTAGGGGCAGACTTTGGTTTCCTAAATGGCTTGGATTTATTCCAATTTGAGGAAGGCTTCCAACTGGAAGCAGATTCCTTGGGAGGAGGATTGAGTTTTTGTTCCTTATTCTGACGAAAGGAACGAAAACGGTTCGAAGCCTTAGATTTACCCTTAGGTTTTTTATCCTGAGGCAAAAAAACACATTTTCCTCCAGTGATAGTTGAAATAATAGAATCCAACTGAGAACCAAATAAATTATTACCTTGGAAAGAAAGAGATAGTAATCTAGATTTAGATGTTATATCAGCATTCCAAGATTTAAGCCACAAAGCTCTTCTAGCTAATACAGCTAAAGACATGGATCTAACATCAATTTTGATAATATCAAAAATGGCATCACACATAAAATGATTAGCATGTTGTAGTAGGCGAACAATGCTAAATATGTCAGAATCCAATTCATATTGCGCTAAATTTTCCAACCAGAAAGTTGAAGCAGCCGCAACATCACCTAAAGAAATAGCAGGTCTGAGAAGATGACCTGAATATAAATAGGCCTTCCTTAGATAAGATTCAAGCTTCCTATCTAAAGGATCCTTAAAGGAAGTGCTATCTTCCATAGGAATAGTGGTACGTTTAGCAAGAGTAGAAATAGCCCCATCAACTTTGGTGACCTTTTCCCAAAACTCGATAGATTTTGCTGGCAAAGGATACAATCTCTTAAACCTTGAAGAAGGAATAAAGGAAGTACCTGGCTTATTCCATTCCCTAGAAATCATATCAGAAATAGCCTCAGGAATAGGAAAAACACCTGGAGAAACCACAGGAGGTTTAAAAACAGCATTTAAACGTTTATTAGACTGAACGTCAATAGGACTGGTTACCTCAATATCCAAAGTAATTAACACCTCTTTTAATAAAGAACGCATATACTCTATTTTAAATAAATAAGTAGATTTGTCAGTGTCAATATCTGAGGAAGGATCTTCTGTTTCAGATAGATCCTCATCAGAAGAGGATGAATTATTATGTTGTTGGTCATTTGAAATTTCATCAGCTAAATGAGAAGTTTTAAAAGACCTTTTACGTTTATTAGAAGGTGGAAATGCAGACAAAGCCTTCATAATAGAATCAGAAACAAATTCTTTAAAATTTACAGGTATATCATGCACATTAGAAGTTGAAGGAACTGCAACTGGCAATGCACTATTACTGACAGAGACACTATCTGCATGTAAAGTTTATCATGACAACTATTACAAACGACATTCGGTGGAATAATTTCTACAAGTTTACAACAAATGCACTTAACTTTGGTAGAACCGATGTCAGGCAGCAATGTTCCAGCAGAAACTTCAGAGACAGGATCAGATTGGGACATCTTGCTCAATGTAAGAGAAAAAACAACATATAAAGCAAAATTATCTATTTCCTAAAATGACAGTTTCAGGAATGGGAAAAAATGCAAAAGCATAGGCCTCTTGATAGAAAAGAAAGCAGGAGGCAAACAACAATGGGGCATAGAAATAATGAAAACTTTTTTTGTGCCAAAAATGACCGGAAATGACACACTTGCGTCACTAAGACGCCGCCGTGTGAAAGGTCTCGACGTCACATATGACGAAATGACGAAGTTGCGTCAAAAACGTAATTTCCCGCGCCAAAAAAATTTGCGCCAAAAAATGACGCAATAAAGTCTAACATTTGACGCACCCGCGGGCCTAATACCCACAAATACAAAAGTAGTCAAATTGAAAAAGACTAACCCCAGGTAAGAAATAAATTTCTTAAGTGTTTATATTCCCAAATATGAAACTGACAGTCTGCAGAAGGAAATACATGAACCTGACTCATGGCAAATATAAGTACAATACATATATTTAGAACTTTACATAATTTGCATAAAGTGCCAAACCATAGCTGAGAGTGTCTTAAGTAAATGAAAACATACTTACCAAAAGACACCCATCCACATATAGCAGATAGCCAAACCAGTACTAAAACTGTTCTTTAGTAGAGGTAATGGTAAATTTGAGAGTATATCGTCGATCTGAAAAGGGAGTTAGGAGATGAATCTCTACGACCGATAACAGAGAACCCATGAAAAAGACCCCCGTTAGGGAAATCATCGTATTCAATAGGTGATACTCCCTTCACGTCCCTCTGACATTCGCTGTACTCTGAGAGGAATCGGGCTTCAACAATGCTGAGAAGCGCATATCAACGTAGAAATCTTAGCACAAACTTACTTCACCACCTCCATAGGAGGCAAAGTTTGTAAAAACTGAATTGTGGGTGTGGTGAGGGGTGTATTTCTAGGCATTTTGAGGTTTGGGAAACTTTGCCCCTCCTGGTAGGATTGTATATCCCATATGTCACTAGCTCATGGACTCTTGCCAATTACATGAAAGAAAAGCTAACATTACAGAAAATAAAAAAATCAAATTACCAAATTTAACAAAATTAAACCTAATCCCTATGAAAATTAAAAAAAATCCCCAAAATAAAAA
This sequence comes from Bombina bombina, assembly GCF_027579735.1. Classification (NCBI taxonomy): domain Eukaryota; kingdom Metazoa; phylum Chordata; class Amphibia; order Anura; family Bombinatoridae; genus Bombina; species Bombina bombina. The sequence continues at coordinate 612,935,709 of NC_069505.1, read as the reverse complement.
CACCCCCTACTCTAATAATAAACTACCAGTAGCCCTTAAAAGGGCTTTTTGCAGGGCATTGCCCCAAGATAATCATCTCTTTTACAAAAAATATACAAAGTCCCACCTAACATTAAACCCCCCACCACCCAAAATAAAAGAACCTAACACTAAAAAACCTAAGCTACCCATTGCCCTGAAAAGGGCATTTGTTTGGGCATTGCCCTTAAAAGGGCATTTTGCTTTTTTTCTGCCCAACTCTAATCTAAATAAAACAAATCCCCCCCCCCCAAAAAAAAATTAAAAAATCCTAAGTCTAACCGCCAGGTTGGTACTCACGGTTCCTGATGTTCGGCGGAGAAGGTCCTGTTCCAGGCGGTGAAGTTTTCTTCCAAGTGCAACCTCTTCTTCTTCCAGGAACATCCTGCATGGAGCTGAAGACTAAAGACCACGGAGTTGAAGACCGGCGACCCTGGAACGGAAAACCGGCGACCGTGGAGCCATGGAGCGTGGAGGATCCTCTTCGTACGATTTGCCAATAAAATTTCTCTTGCTCTCATCCTATTGGCTAATACTAACAACCAATAGGATTTGAGTAGCTTTCATCCTATTGGCTGATTTGAATTGGAAGAATCAAATCAGCCAATAGGAATTCAAGGGACGCCATCTTTAATCGCGTACCTTGAATTCACTATTCAGTGTACGGCGGAGATCATGCAAAGAGGATCCTCCACATTCCATGGCTCCGTGGTCGGCGGTCTTCAGTTCCAGAGTCACCGGTCTTCAGCTCCGCTCCGCGCAAGATGAAGAAGAGGTTGCGATTGGAAGAAGACTTCACCGCCTGGAACAGGACCTTCTCCGCCGGACTGCAGGAACCGTGAGTACCAACCTGAATTCCAGGATGCATTTCAATGGAAAAACTATGGAAAAACTATCTTTGTTTTGTAGCCAATACGACCCGACTAACGTGTGCAATAAACATTGGTTATTACATTAAGACATCAACCTGTAAATTATATTTTGTAGATTTTGGACAAAAAAACGCATGTTTCTTTTAAAAACAATTGTACCAAATCACAATATCCAAAGCCTTCTTGCAGAAGCTAGTATATATATATATACAGTGGATATAAAAAGTCTACACACCCCTGTTAAAATGTCAGGTTTCTGTGATGTAAAAAAATGAGACAAAGATAAATCATTTCAGAACTTTTTCCACCTTTAATGTGACCTATAAACTGTACAACTCAATTGAAAAACAAACTGAAATCTTTTAGGTATAGGGAAATAAAAATAAAAAAATAAAATAATATGGTTGCATAAGTGTGAACACCCTTAAACTAAAACTTTATTGAAGCACCTTTTGTTTTTATTACAGCACTCAGTCTTTTTGGGTATGAGTTTTTCAGCATGGCACATCTTGACTTGGCAAGATTTGCCCACTCTTCTTTGCAAAAACACTCTAAATCTGTCAGAATGCGAGGGCATCTCCTGTGCACAGCCCTCTTCAGATCACCCCACAGATTTTGAATTGGATTCAGGTCTGGGCACTGGCTGGGCCATCCCAAAACTATAATCTTCTTCTGGTGAAGCCATTCCTTTGTTGATTTGGATGTATGCTTTGGGTCGTTGTCATGCTGAAAGATGAAGTTCCTCTTCATGTTCAGCTTTCTAGCAGAAGCCTGAAGGTTTTGTGCCAATATTGTCTGGTATTTGGAACTGTTCATTATTCCCTCTACCTTGACTAAGGCCCCAGTTCCAGCTGAAGAAAAACAGCCCCAAAGCATGATGCTGACACCACCATGCTTCACTGTGGGTATGGTGTTCTTTTGGTGATATGCAGTGTTGTTTTTGCGCCAAACATATCTTTTGGAATTATGGCCAAGAAGTTCATCTTTGGTTTCATCAGACCAGAACAACTTTTGCAAAATGCTTTTGGGAAACTTCAGATGTCTTTTTGCAAAATTTAGCTGGGCTTGGATGTTTTTTTTTGTAAGAAAAGGCTTCCATCTTGCCACTCTACCCTATAGCCCAGACATATGAAGAATACGGGTGATTGTTGTCACATGTACCACATAGCCAGTACTTGCCAGATATTCCTGCAGCTCCTTTAATGTTGCTGTAGGCCTCTTGGCAGCCTCCCAGACCAGTTTTCTTCTCGTCTTTTCATCAATTTTGGAGGGACATCCAGTTCTTGGTAATGTCACTGTTGTGCCATATTTTCTTCACTTGATGATGACTGTCTTCACTGTGTTCCATGGTATATCTAATGCCTTGGAAATTCTTTTGTACCCTTCTCCTGACTGATGCCTTTTAACTATGAGATCCCTCTGATGCTTTAGAAGCTCTCTGCGGACCATGGCTTTTGCTGTAGGATGCGACTAACAAAATGTCAGGAAAGACCTACTAGAACAGCTGAACTATATTTGGGGTTAATCAGAGGCACTTTAAATGATGACAGGTGTGTACTGACTCCTATTTAACATGATTTTGAATGTGATTGCTTAATTCTGAACACAGCTACATCCCCAGTTATAAAAGGGTGTTCACACTTATGCAACCATATTATTTTATTTTTTTATTTTTATTTCCCTTTACCTAAAATATTTCAGTTTGTTTTTCAATTGAGTTGTACAGTTTATAGGTCACATTAAAGGTGGAAAAAGTTCTGAAATGATTTATCTTTGTCTCATTTTTTTACATCACAAAAACCTGACATTTTAACAGGGGTGTGTAGACTTTTTATATCCACTGTATATATATAATTATTATTATCATTTATTTGTATAGCGCCGCCAAATTCCATAGCGATGGGTAAAATGATAAGGTTATAGAATGACAAGGATTTGTGATAAAATACAAAACATAACAAAACTAAACAAATCTAGAACAGGAGGAAGAGGGCCCTGCTCCAGAGAGCTCACAGTCTATAGGTTTAGGGTGCAGAGACATAAGGTTGGAGTAGCTTGTCACATCGGTTGTAGTTGCAGTAGTGAGTCAGACAGTTCATGTATTAGTTTGGTTCGGATGAGGGATGGAGGAGAGATGGTAAGCCTCTCTGAATAGGTGGGTTTCAAGGAGTGTCTGAAGCTATACAAGGTTGTAGACAGTCTTATGAAGCGGGGTAGAGAGTTCCAGAGGACAGGAGCAGCACGTGCAAAGTCTTGGAGGCGGGAGTGGGACGTAGAGATAACAGGAGTGGAGAGACGTAGTCAGAGGTTGATCGAAGAGTACGGGATGGGGAATATTTCACGATGAGAGAGGAAATATAGTTGGGAGTTAGACTGTTCAGTGCTTTGTAAGTTACGGTTAATACTTTAAATTGTATTCTGCAGTGTATGGGGAGCCAGTGTAGAGACTGGCAGAGCGAAGCAGCTGATGTAGATTGGTGACTTAGGTGGATGAGTCTAGCAGCAGCATTCATAATAGTTTGGCGGGAGGAGAGGCAGTGTTTTGAAAGGCCATTTAGGAGTAGATTGCAATAATCAATGTGTGACAAAATGAGGGAATGAATAAGTATTTTTGTAGTTTTTTGAGTAAGGAAGGGACGAATTCTGGAAATGGTGCATAGGTGTGAACAGCAGGATTTGGTAAGTGCTTGTATATGTGGGTTGAATGTGAGTTCTGAGTCTAGTGTGACCCCAAGACAGCAGACCTTGGGTTAAGGTGTTGAGAATAGAGTCTCTAACTGTCAGAGAAATGTCAGGTGTTGGATGTCTCGAAGAGGGGGGAATAAGAAGCAGCTCAGTTTTGGACAGATTGAGATGGAGGTAGTGTGAAGACATCCAAGAGTAAATTGCAGAGAGGTAGTTGGAAATCTGGTTGAGTAAAGAGAGAGAGATATCAGGAGAGGAAACATAGATTTGGGTATCATCCACATATAAGTGGTACTGGAATCCAAAGGAGGCTATAAGTTTTCCAAGGGAGGATGCATAGAGAGAGAAAAGAAAGGGGCCCAAGACAGAGCCTTGTGGTACTCCAACTGAGAGAGGCATAGGATCACAAGATATGTTGTTAAAGGAAACTGAAAATGAGCGGTTTGATAGATATGAGGCAAACCAGGAGAGGGCTGTGTCTCAGATGCCAAATTAATGTAGTGTTTTTAGGAGGAGAGGATGGTCGACTGTGTCAAAAGCAGCGGATAGGTCAAGAAGAATTAGTAAGGAGTAGTGGCCTTTTGGTTTAGCTGATAACAGGTAATTTGTTACTTTAACAAGAGTGGTTTCTGTTGAGTGTTTAGGGCAGAAACCAGGTTGTAGTGGATCAATAATGGAGTTAGTTGTGAGAAATTGAGTTAGCTGATTATAGACCAGTCATTCCAATAATTTTGAAGCAAAGGTAAGTAAGGAGATCGGTCGATAGTTAGAAGGCGTGGAGTTTTTTTTTAGGATTGGTATGATTGACGCATGCTTGAATGTATCAGGAAATGTGCTAGTGGTGAGAGATTGGTTAAAGAGATGAGTTAGGGTAGGGGTTAGTAAAGCAGACAGAGAGGGAAAAAGTTGTGAAGTAATAGGGTCAAGTGGGCAGGTTGTGAGTTGAGACAAGGATAGGAGTACAGAAACTTCTTCCTCTGTTACAGGAGGGAAGTAGCATAGAGTTTTGTTAATAGAAGGGGTGGGTAGGATTGCTGGGTTTGAGGGGTGTGTGAGGTGCAGATATCTTTTCTAATGGTGTCAATTTTATTTTTGAAATGATCAGCAATAATCTGAGCGGTGAGGTCGGTAGTGGGCAGGGGTGCAGGCAGACGTAGAAGGGAGTTAAAGGTTGAGAACAGCTTTCTGGGGTTTGATGCGTGAGATGACACAAGGGAGGAGAAATAGACTTGTTTGGCCAGGCTGAGCACAGAGTTGTAGGACTTAAGGATGAATTTATAATGCCAGAAATCAGCACAGGTGCGTGATTTCCTCCACTGCCGTTCAGCAGCCTGTGAACATTGCTGAAGATATCTGGTCTGTTTGGTGTGCCACGGTTGCCATCGAGTGATTGATATACGGCGAACAGTGGAGGGTGCAGCTTTGTCAAGTGTTGATTTTAGTGCCGAATTAAACTGTAAAGCCACTAGGTTTGGGGAAGAGAGGGATGAAATGTCGGAGAGCAGAGGATTCAGTTGAGTGGAAGAGTCTTTGAGATCCAAGTCATTTAAATTCCTGTAAGGTAGCAGTTTCTTGGGGACTTGCAAAGATGTAGCAGGTAAAGTAATAAAGAAAGTTAGTAGATGGTGGTCAGAGAGAGGAAAGGGGACGTTAAGTAAGTTGATAACGGCACAGAGATTAGTAAAGACAAGGTCTATGGAGTTGCCTTCACAGTGGGTTGGAGATGTTGTCCACTGGGACAGGCCAAAAGAGGAGGTAAGGGATAGAAGTTTAGAGGCAGCAGGCATGTTAGGATTATCAACAGGTATGTTGAAGACCCCTAAGATGAGAGAAGGGACATTACAAGAGAGAAAATGTGGATGCCAGGCATTAAAGTGGACCAGAAATTGTGATCCTGGGACTAAGGGCTGATAGATAACTGCAACACAAAGAGCTAGAGGGGAACAGAGGTGGATAGCATAAATTTAAAAATATGAGAAGGAAAGAGAGGGGGTTGAAGGAATGCTGTGAAAGGTACTGTGTGGAGACAGGAGAATTCCTACTCTCCCTCCTTGTTTGTCTCCTGATCTGGGAGTGTGACTGAAGTGCAGGCCGCCATAGGACAGAGAGGCTACAGCAGTTGTGTTAGAGGAGGAAAGCCAAGTCTCAGTGAGGGCTAACAGGTTAAGTGAACGTGCAATAAATAGGTTGTGAATAGATATAAGCTTATTGCATACAGAGTGTGCATTCCAAACGGTACAGAAGAATTGGGGTTTACTAACAGAGGTGCAGTTAATGAGGTTTAGGGGGTTAGGTGGGCAAGGTGTATGAGATGTCATTTGGGGTAGTGAGCTGAGAGAAGCAGAGGGTGGACCTGGGTTAGGTGAGACATCCCCAGCTGCAAGAAGAAAAAAGATTGTGAGCGAAAGGAGATGAGAATGTGACTTATGCGAATGTTTAAGTTTAGGATCAGTGAAGCATGGCTGGCTGAGGGATGTGAGATAGGAATAGAGTTCATGTGTGTTGTAGAGGGGGAAGGTAGAAGAGAAGGAGAAATATGAATTGTCTGAGTGCTGTTTGTGAAAGGAAGAGCTATGACTTTAAGGAGAAGGGAGGAAAAGGTTAATGCAGATATATACGTGTATATATATATATATATATATATATATATATATACTGTATATATACACAAAACAGGGGGTATTGGCGCACATCCATTTGCAAATAAACAACACATTTTTAAATGCTGCAAAAAATCGCCTGCAAAAACATCTATTCTTTTAAATAAAATTGGGATCTTAGTCACAGAATACGGCCATATTCTGCTTGTATACATGCTGCTTGTGTATATCTAATAGTAACCATTTTTAAAATGTATATTTTTTTAACTCTTTACATTTAGCCACCAATCAGCAAGTGCTACCCAGGTGCTGAACCAAAAATGATCTGGCTCCTAAGCTTATATTCCTGCTTTTCAAATAAAGATAACAAGAGAACAAAGAAAAATATGATAATATGAGTAAATTAGAAAGTTACTTAAAATCATGAAAGAAAAGAGGTGGGAACCATATCCCTTTAAATACAAATGTAAACAAATGAAAACCTACAAGAAACAGTAGTCTTGAAGACTTTAATGTCAGCTGAAATAAAATATAACAGCTTATTAATTTTGTGTTGAAATGCAGCTTCTTGTTAACAAGAACATACTGGTCAACATACAAATGTGCATGAGTGTGTTTCATTTTTTAATAGAAGCATTTTTTGCAATAGAATGATGTTAAAGGGACAGTCCAGTCACAATTAAACTTGCATGATTCAGATAAGGCATGCAATTTTAAACATGGTTCCAATTTACTTTTATCATCAGATTAGCTTTGTTCTCTTTGTATTCTTTGTTGAAAGCTAAACCTAGGTAGGCCCATTTGCTAATTTCTAAGCCGTTGAAGACTGCCTCTTATCTCTGTGCATTTAAAAAAAAAAATCACAGTTAGACAGTGCTAATTCATGTGAGTCATATAAGTAACAATTTGCTCACTCCCATGTAGTTATTCATGCATCAGCACTGATTGGCTAAAATGCAAGTATGAGATAAGGGGGCAGTCTGCAGAGGGTTAGATACAAGGTAATCACAGAGGTAAAATGGATTATCTATCTTTTTAAACAAAACTGTCCCCTTAACAAAAAGGCTTCTAGTAAAAGATATTACTGTTTCAGTGGCATTTGCACATATATTGCTCAGGCACTGTCCACCAGCATTCAAATGGCACAATTCCAGTCTTTTACAAATTCTCATTCGATATTGGAAAAACATGATATGTATGTAACCAGACCACTCATCCTTATTCTTTTGGTTCAGCGTTCTCTCGTCAACCGGTAGTCTCCTCCCTCTCTGCATGTGACAACTGTTAATATCTTATAGACTTGTTTTCTTTGGTTTTATACATGTAATTACTGTGATGATGCGTTCAGTATTGGTTTTTTTTATTTGTTGTGATAGCGCTAGCTTCTTAGATTTTATTAAAAAAAATATTTTTTTTTAAAATTTTGTTAAGTTTACGGTTTCTGTTTTTTAAACATTATGTCCCTCAGATTAACAAAAAAAAACATATAGTGAGAGAAGCTATATTTATGTTAGTACATTTCTGCAGCAGATCATGCTCACTTCAAGAGGGATTTTCCCCCTGACGGATGAAAACTAATGGGTTAAAGAATCTTACGCCTAGATTTAGAGTTTTGTCGGTAACGACCCGCGTAGCTAACGCTGGCTTTTTTCTGGCCGCACCTTTTAAATAACTCTGGTATTGAGAGTCCACAGAATGGCTGCGTTAGGCTCCAAAAAGGGAGCGTACAGGCATATTTAACGCCACTGCAACTCTCGATACCAGAGTTGCTTACGGACGCGGCCAGCTTAAAAAACGTGCTCGTGCACGATTCCCCCATAGAAAACAAAGGGGCTGTTTGAGCTGAAAAAAAACCTAACACCTGCAAAAAAGCCGCGTTCAGCTCCTAACGCAGCCCCATTGTTTGCTATGGGGAAACACTTCCTACGTCTGCACCTAACACTCTAACATGTACCCCGAGTCTAAACACCCCTAACCTTACACTTATTAACCCCTAATCTGCCGCCCCCGCTATCGCTGACCCCTGCATATTATTATTAACCCCTAATCTGCCGCTCCGTAAACCACCGCTACTTACATTATCCCTATGTACCCCTAATCTGCTGCCCTAACATCGCCGGCCCCTATATTATATTTATTAACCCCTAATCTGCCCCCCACAACGTCGCCTCCACCTGCCTACACTTATTAACCCCTAATCTGCCGAGCGGACCGCACCGCTATTATAATAAAGTTATTAACCCCTAATCCGCCTCACTAACCCTATAATAAATAGTATTAACCCCTAATCTGCCCTCCCTATCATCGCCGACACCTAACTTCAAACATTAACCCCTAATCTGCCGACCGGAGCTCACTGCTATTCTAATACATTTTTTAACCCCTACAGCTAAGTCTAACCCTAAAACTAACACCCCCCTAAGTTAAATATAATTTAAATCTAATGAAATAAATTAACTCTTATTATATAAATTATTCCTATTTAAAGCTAAATACTTACCTGTAAAATAAACCCTAATATAGCTACAATATAAATTATAATTATATTGTAGCTATTTTAGGATTAATATTTATTTTACAGGTAACTTTGTATTTATTTTAACCAGGTACAATAGCTATTAAATAGTTAAGAACTATTTAATAGCTAAAATAGTTAAAATAATTACAAGATTACCTGTAAAATAAATCCTAACCTAAGTTACAATTAAACCTAACACTACACTATCAATAAATTAATTAAATAAAATACCTACAATTATCTACAATTAAACCTAACACTACACTATCAATAAATTAATTAAATACAATATCTACAAATAAATACAATTAAATAAACTAACTAAAGTACAAAAAATAAAAAAGAACTAAGTTACAAAAAATAAAAAAATATTTACAAACATCAGAAAAATATTACAACAATTTTAAACTAATTACACCTACTCTAAGCCCCCTAATAAAATAACAAAGCCCCCCAAAATAAAAAAATGCCCTACCCTATTCTAAATTACTAAAGTTCAAAGCTCTTTTACCTTACCAGCCCTGAACAGGGCCCTTTGCGGGGCATGCCCCAAAGAATTCAGCTCTTTTGCCTGTAAAAAAAACACATACAATACCCCCCCCAACATTACAACCCACCACCCACATACCCCTAATCTAACCCAAACCCCCCTTAAATAAACCTAACACTAAGCCCCTGAAGATCTTCCTACCTTATCTTCACCATACTAGGTTCACCGATCGATCCAGAAGAGCTCCTCCGATGTCTTGATCCAAGCCCAAGCGGGGGGCTGAAGATGTCCATGATCCGGCTGAAGTCTTCATCCAAGCGGGAGCTGAAGAGGTCCATGATCCGGCTGAAGTCTTCTATCAACGGCATCTTCAATCTTCTTTCTTCCGGATCCATCTTGCAGACCTCCGACGCGGAACATCCTGCTGGCCCGACGGACTACCGACGAATGAAGGCTCCTTTAAGGGACGTCATCCAAGATGGCGTCCCTCGAATTCCGATTGGCTGATAGGATTCCATCAGCCAATCAGAATCAAGTTCAATCTGATTGGCTGATCCGATCAGCCAATCAGATTGAGCTCGCATTCTATTGGCTGATCGGAACAGCCAATAGAATGTGAGCTCAATCTGATTGGCTGATTGGATCAGCCAATCGGATTGAACTTGATTCTGATTGGCTGATTCCATCAGCCAATCAGAATTTTCCTACCTTAATTCCGATTGGCTGATAGAATCCTATCAGCCAATCGGAATTCGAGGGACGCCATCTTGGATGACGTCCCTTAAAGGAACCATCATTCGTCGGGAAGTCGTCGGAAGAAGAGGACGGATCCGCCCTGGAGGTCTTCAAGATGGAGCCGGTCGTCATCGGATGAAGATAGAAGATGCCGCTTGGATCAAGATGGTTGCCGGTCCGGATCGCATCTTCTTCCCGGATAGGATGAAGACTTTGGAGCCTCTTCTGGACCTCTTCAGCCGCCGGATGATGGATCGCCAGCCCCCGCTTGGGTTGGATGAAGATTTTGGAGCCAGGAACGATCGGTGATACCCGGTGAGGTGAAGATAAGGTAGGAAGATCTTCAGGGGCTTAGTGTTAGGTTTATTTAAGAGGGGTTTGGGTTAGATTAGGGGTATGTGGGTGGTGGGTTGTAATGTTGGGGGGGGTATTGTATGTGTTTTTTAACAGGCAAAAGAGCTGAATTTCTTGGGGCATGCCCCGCAAAGGGCCCTGTTCAGGGCTGGTAAGGTAAAAGAGCTTTGAACTTTTGTATTTTAGAATAGGGTAGGGCATTTTTTTATTTTGGGGGTCTTTGTTATTTTATTAGGGGGCTTAGAGTAGGTGTAATTAGTTTAAAATTGTTGTAATTTTTTCTAATGTTTGTAAATATTTTTTTATTTTTTGTAACTTAGTTCTTTTTTATTTTTTGTACTTTAGTTAGTTTATTTAATTGTATTTATTTGTAGGTATTGTATTTAATTAATTTATTGATAGTGTAGTGTTAGGTTTAATTGTAGATAATTGTAGGTATTGTATTTAATTAATTTATTGATAGTGTAGTGTTAGGTTTAATTGTAACTTAGGTTAGGATTTATTTTACAGGTAATTTTGTTATTATTTTAACTAGGTAACTATTAAATAGTTCTTAACTATTTAATAGCTATTGTACCTGGTTAAAATAATTACAAAGTTGCCTGTAAAATAAATATTAATCCTAAAATAGCTACAATGTAATTATTCGTTATATTGTAGCTATATTAGGGTTTATTTTACAGGTAAGTATTTAGCTTTAAATAGGAATAATTTATTTAATAAGAGTTAATTTATTTTGTTAGAATAAAATTATATTTAACTTAGGGGGGTGTTAGGGTTAGGGTTAGAATTAGCTTTAGGGGTTAATAAATTTAATAGAGTAGCGGTGAGGTCCGGTCGGCAGATTAGGGGTTAATAAGTGTAGGCAGGTGGAGGCGACGTTGAGGGGGGCAGATTAGGGGTTAATAAATATAATATAGGGGTCGGCGGTGTTAGGGGCAGCAGATTAGGGGTACATAGCTATAATGTAGGTGGCGGCGCTTTGCGGTCGGCAGATTAGGGGTTAATTATTGTAGGTAGCTGGCGGCGACGTTGTGGGGGGCAGATTAGGGGTTAATAAATATAATATAGGGGTCGGCGGTGTTAGGGGCAGCAGATTAGGGGTACATAAGTATAACGTAGATGGCGGTCGGCAGATTAGGGGTTAAAAAAATTTAATCGAGTGGCGGCGATGTGGGGGGACCTCAGTTTAGGGGTACATAGGTAGTTTATGGGTGTTAGTGTACTTTAGAGCACAGTAGTTAAGAGCTTTATAAACCGGCGTTAGCCCAAAAAGCTCTTAACTACTGACTTTTTTCTGCGGCTGGAGTTTTGTCGTTAGATTTCTAACGCTCACTTCAGCCACGACTCTAAATACCAGAGTTAGAAAGATCCCATTGAAAAGATAGGATACGCAATTGACGTAAGGGGATCTGCGGTATGGAAAAGTCGCGGCTGAAAAGTGAGCGTTAGACCCTTTCCTGACTGACTCCAAATACCAGAGGGCGTTAAAAACCAGCGTTAGGAGCCTCTAACGCTGGTTTTGACGGCTACCGCCCAACTCTAAATCTAGGCCTTTTTTGTATTTGTAAGTCAGTATGTGCGCCCTTGTAATTCTTCTGTCCCTAGTTTATATTCTCCCACTGGTTTTAATCTTTGGTATTATATGATGTCTCCATAGTGGATTCACTGAATTTAATGTCTTTGTTTCCTATTGTGGATATATACTATAGATATACTTTGACTGTGGATTAACCATAATTCAATCAGTACCGTGGATTTCTATTGCAACTTTTTTATTCTTTTTAATTTATGAATTTAAATGTATTTTTATATGTATGATTTATTATCTAATTAGATATTTTTATGTACAAATGTTTGTATTTATCAAATTGTATTATTCTCCCTTAACGTTGTGCAATTATTGCTATATACCTGTTCTGTAGAAAGCATATGTGACTAATATGGTATAACGGATTTGTGTATTAATATTTACTTTCAATAAAATAATACTTTCAATAAAATACTTAATTGTGTAGCACATTTGTATATCCAAAAATATTAGGTCTTCTGCCCCTAAGTGTTTTATTCAAACATCTAAGTATATTTTTGTTTTACTTCCATTCAACATATATAAAGATACGGTTGTAGTATTCCATGTTAAATTATTCATTGTGATACATAACATGAAGACATGTAAACTCCGATAGTATAACTCTATATTTATAATATTTTAATACATCCTAGAAAAAGTTTTCCAAAAACTTTTTTCAGCGATTTCAAAACCTCTTTGTTTCTCAAACTATAAACTAGAGGATTCAGCAGAGGAATTATACCAGTATATAAAATTGAGAGTGCTTTTTCCATTTCATAAGAATGGTTAAAATTCATGTTTACACTTAAAGATGTCCCATAGAATAAAATAACCACAATGAGATGGGAGGAGCAGCTGGAGAACGTCTTGAGTCTTCCTTCTGATGTTCGGATCTTTAGAATAGTTGATACAATGTACATATAGGAGGTCAAAATTAGTATAAAAGGAAACCAACCTAATAATACTCCACACACAGTTACATAAATAAGAACGTTACTTGGGTCACTACAGGTGATTTTCAGCATAGTTTGTGGATCACAGAAAAAATGATTGACTTGAATATTGCAGAAGGATAAATCATTAACCAACAAAGTGAATGGCAAACTAATTAAAAAGGTACTAAGAAGCCAAGAAATAGTGGCCAATAGAAGGCAAAGCTGCTTATTCATAATTATAGAATAACACAAAGGCACACAAATCGCTACATAGCGGTCATATGCCATGGAGGTCAGCAGGAAGTATTCTGTACCAATACATAATACTAATAGAAACATTTGTAACATACAGCTGGAGTAGGAGATCCTGGTGTCACCGGTAATAGTAATGGCCAACAGCTTTGGCAGAATAGAAGAGACGTACACAATGTCTTGGAACGAGAGAATACAGAGGAAGAAATACATAGGTGTGTGTAGCTGGGGCATCAGACCTACGAGTATAACAATAATCATGTTCCCAAGTACAGCCAGCAGATATATCAGCAATACTCCAAAGAAAAGCACACGTTGATTGTTTGGAGAAAGAGCAAATGTCATTAAGTAAAATTCAACCAATACTGTGCTGTTTTTTAACTTTTCATCTAGAATATCTTGTTAATGAAACAAAAAAAAAATAATGTTATTATATTTATATTATTTTTAAAATGTATAACATTCCTTGGAAGGAACACCTGAATTAATTTTTAGGGACATATTTTTTGTCTAAAACATTACTGGACATGATACCCAAATGTTGAAGCACATGGAAGTGATACAGCACAGCTGTAAAAGGCTAAATATAAAATACCCCTTTAACATTTCTATATAAAAAAAGGAAGATATTTACCTCAAAATATCATTAGTAGCCACAATCCATTCTAAAGGGACTTAACGCAGCCAGTCAGGATGCTAGTCCCAGGATTTGCAAGGGAGCGTGCATCTGGCATGTGCAGGAACAGTCATGTTATTTCCCTACTCAGTTTAAGGAAGTTTAATATGAGATCTCACAAGATTTCAGTGAAATCTCATGAGATTAGAGTAAAGCAAAACATGACCTTAGCACTGCTGGTGCTGATTGGCTATTGATTTTTTTTTCCAACTTGTGGGACAGTAGCTGAAGGACAACTGTTCACAGAGAACTTACTCTTGTGAGATGAAGGATTTGTGAGGTACAATAGCTTTCTTTTTTACATAAAGATGTTCAAGTGATTTTTTTTGTCACCTTTTTATAGTTATGTTGCATCACTTTCAAGTGATTTATGGTTATAATGTCCGTTTAAGCCAAAGTTTTTAATTAATATTAATGGACAGGAAGTATGTGTTTGTGAACAATTTACACTTAGAGATAGACAGTTGTGTAGTCTAAAAGATGTGCATTAGACACAACAACAACAGTAGAAAACCTGGGGGAGCATTTACTAAAGAATATCCCTGTAAAATAAAATAGATTCATACTCCACTAAAGAGGTCTTATGCATTTAAGCATCATAGACTTTAAACCTAATAATATCCTGTCTTTATTTAGATACATGAATGTGTTTGGCAAATGGGAAAACCACTATTGACCATGTACTTGCTATACAAAATCTTATTAAATCCACCTAAAGACTTTCAAACTAAACATACATTAAAGGGACAGTCTAGTCAAATTAAACTTCCATGATTTAGATAGGGCATGGAATTTTAAACAACTTTCCAATACACTTTTATCATCAAATTTGCTCTGTTCTCTTGGTATTCTTTGTTGAAAGCTACACCTAGGCAGGCTCATTTGCTAAGTTATAAAACTTTGAAGGCCACTCCTTATTTCAATGCATTTGGCAGTTTTTCACAGCTAGAGGGCGCAATTTCATGTGTTTGATATAGATGACACTGTGACCACACCCTGAATTTACAAGTGAGAGGGCACTGATTGGCTAAATGCAAGTCTGACAAAGCAACAGAAATAAAGGGGGCAGTCTGAAGAGACTTAGATACAAGGTAATCACAGAGGTAAAAAGTATAATAATATAACCATGGTAGTCATGCAAAACAGGGGAATGGATAATAAAGGGATTATCTATCTTTTTAAAAAATAACAATTCTGGAGTAGACTGTCCCTTTAAATATTTATAATTGCTATAACATTAATAATCATTAGTGATGTCACGAATAGTTCGCCGGCGAATAGTTCCCGGCAAACATATGCGATGTTCGATCCGCCCCCTATTCGTCATCATTGAGTAATACTTTGACCCTGTACCTCACAGTCAGCAGGCACATTCCAGCCAATCAGCAGCAGACCCTCCCTCCCAGACCCTCCTACCTCCTGGACAGCATCCATTTTAGATTCATTCGAAAGCTGCATTGTTAGTGAGAGGAGGGACAGTGTAGCTGCTGCTGATTTAGTAGGGAAATCTATAGCTAGGCTAGTGTATTCAGTGTCCACTACAGTCCTGAAGGACTAATCTGATCTCTGCTGTAAGGACAGCACCCCAAAAAGCCCTTTTTAGGGCTGCTTTTTTTTTTTTCCTGTGTAATCTAATTGCAGTTGCCTGCCTGCCAGTCTGTGTGTCAGGCTCACAGCGTATACTGTGCCCACTTGCCCAGTGCCACCACTCATATCTGGTGTAACAGTAGTGTAGATTTTAAAAAAACAATACTTTTTTGACTGTGTTAAATAATAGCAGTCAGTTTCCTTCACACGTGTGCGTTTAAGTGCCTGACTGCCTGCCTGCCAGGGCACAGTGTCACCCCAGTGCAACTCATATGTGGTGTAACAGTAGTGTAGATTTAAAAAAAAAAAACACTTTTTTGACTGTGTTAAATAATAGTAGTAAGTTTCCTTCACACGTGTGCGTTTAAGTGCCTGCCTGCCAGGGCACAGTGTCACCCCAGTGCAACTCATATGTGGTGTAACAGTAGTGAAGATTTAAAAAAAACAAAATTTTTTTGACTGTGTTAAATAATAGCAGTCAGTTTCCTTCACACGTGTACATTTCAGTGCCTGCCTGCCAGGGCACAGTGTCACCTTAGACCTTGAAGCCCACCTTAGACCTTGAAGCCCACCTCTTTCAGATTGCATTTTAACAGTTTTCCACCACTAGAGACTCCATAGAGAAAGACAATGATAGGATAGTACAAGCCTTTAGGGAATACTACCAAAACCTTTATAGTTCCACAGACATAGATATAAATCTTAGAGAACAATTCTGGTCACATCTACAACTACCTCACATATCTGATTCAGAGTCAGATTCACTGAATTTACCCATAACCAAGGAGGAAATAACGAATGTCCTTAAAGGTTCTCCACAGGGGAAAACGCCAGGTCCTGATGGACTGCCAGGCGAATTTTATAAGATCCTGCTCCCTAACGTTGTAGAGGATCTAGAAACTTTAAACAATGGCCTAATGGCTGGAAAAGTTGATATTTCAAATAGATTTGTAGAAGCTAACATAACACTGATAGCCAAACCAGGAAGAGACCCAATTCTGAGAGAGTCGTACAGACCCATTTTGCTTCTAAATAGCGATTATAAAATTCTAACCAAAATTCTAGCAAATAGGTTAATGAAAATTCTGCAGTCCCTCTTACATAAAGACCAGACGGGATTCGTTAAGGGCCGCTCCTCTGTCTCTAATATTAGAAAACTTCAGATGATCCTTTCGTATTACTTGGTTAACTATAACAAATCGGACGCACCTTCTCCGCTTCCTGAGGCATGCCTTCTGGCCGTGGATGCGGAGAAGGCTTTTGATAAAGTCTTATGGGGACATCTATTTTATTCACTAGAGAAATTTGGAATCCGAGGGGATTTCTTGCAGATGAGCCGGCGGCTTTATTCTGACCCTAGGGCAGCATTGATTATTAATGGGGGAGTCTCCAACCCATTCAAACTAGGAAGAGGGACCAGGCAGGGATGCCCCCTATCCCCACTCCTATTCGACCTGGCATTGGAACCGCTAGCTGTAAAAATTAGGAACACTATACAGGGCCTTAAGATAGGGAAAGAAATGATTCATCTGTCTCTATACGCGGATGACAGGATTTTAGCCATCCCCAATCCGAGAACAAATCTCCCATCCCTGTTCTCTATGATAAAAACATTTGGGGACATTTCAGGGTATCAGATAAATAACTGCAAGTCAGAACTTTTATGGCTGCACCCTGAAGAAGGAGCGAGGCTGCTTGACTTCCAATTTAAGACAGTAAAGGGTAGCTTCAAATACTTAGGAATTCAGCTGAGCACTAATCCACATAAGTGGTATGACCTCAATTACAGACAATTGATAGGATCCATAGTAACACAACTAAAATCTTGGAGTGGCTTGTCCTTGTCAGTGTCAGGTAGGATCAGCTTGATAAAGATGTCCATCTTCCCTAGGATACTGTATACAATGCAGATGCTGCCACTCATGCTGAAAAAGTCTGACCTTAATACCCTCAATAGGGCAGTCCTGGCCTTCGTCTGGAATAAAAAAAAACATAGGATAAGCCTACAAAAACTAACAGCTACAAGACGACAGGGAGGGTTCGGTCTTCCTAACATCAAATTGTATAATTGGGTTACGTCTGGGAAAATAGTGCTGGACTGGCTAACGGGGGAGGGCTGTTTCGTACACTCACAACTAGAGCAAGCAATGATAGCCCCTATGTTGTTAGAAATGTTACCACACTTAACTAGAACGCAGGCAGAGAAGGCAGTAGGTTCACACTTACCCCTTATTGAACCACTGAGAGCTTGGCAAAAAATATATAAATGGTTAAATATAGACTACACATATGCTAAACATCTTCCCCTAAGAGGAAATCCAAAATTTATAGTAGGCTACTCTACCAAGCCCTTTTTGTTATGGTATGAGAAGGGCCTAAAAATGGTTAGTCAAATGTTAAAAATGGAAGCGAGGGAGGTCAAGACATTGCAGGAGTTGCAGAGAGAGTTTGATATACCGACTATTCATCACTATGCGTATCTACAAACCAAGCATTATGTCAATCAGATACTTAAAAACTCACCGTCCTTGGCGGGAAACCCGGGGCTGGAGGCTACTATTTCAGTATTTAAAAATGGCACACATTCTATCTCTTTGTTTTATAGAACATTACTACATGATATTGAGAAACACACTATAGACAGAATGATCTCGAGTTGGTCTGCCACTCTGGACAGTGTCGTGACAAACCAGATGATCATTGATAGTTTTCAACACATTAGCAAGGCCACTCTGGCCGCAGATCTTAGGGAAGCCCATACAAAAATGCTCCATCAGGCCTATATAATTCCAAAAGTCCTTAAGAAATGGAATGCAGCAGTACCTAATATATGTCCGAAATGTCAATTCACAGATCCAGGCATACTCCACTTTATACTCAGCTGTCCACATATTAAGAAATACTGGGCTCAGATAGCATACTGGATTGGGGTTCTCACCCTAATTAATACCCCTCTGAGAGAGGAACAAATTCTATTCCTGCGGCTAGATAACACTCCAACAGCAGTCAAACCTTTTATTGTTAATGTGATTATTTTGGCAAAGAAACTTATTCTGAAGTACTGGCCCTCTAACAAAATTCCGAAGCTTAGTGAGTTGAAGAATCTCATCCTCACACAGCTCACTAAAGAAAAGTGGAACACATTGGAAGACCTAAATAAAAGAACAGCAAAATTTATTAAAAAGTGGGAACCCTTCATATGCTCGTTAGCCAGAGAGACACAGAAACAGATTATCTATCCATTTAGAAACACTATTTACATTTTAGAAAGACAGCTTACAGGACAGTGGAACTTTGACTGACGGTAATGTGAAGGATGAAACAAGAATACTTCCGTTATTGAATGTGAACTATAACATAAAATGTGATGTATTTGGTAAAACCAAGATTGTTTATATAAGAACCAAAGTTGGAATGCCTAGTTACAGCATGCTCACTGTTCACTGTTAACTGTTCACTGATCCCCTTTAACGTTCCTTTAGGGGTCAGTTTAATTTATTGTAAATTGATTGTGTTTATAACAAAATGGCTGGAAAGAACAGACATTATTGGACCACATCATTTTCTAGCATCATTGGTAGGATTGATTGGACTGTGAATTGTGTCTAGTATCCTCATAATAATGGACTCTGAAACATGTATCTTAGACCAACTGTTACACATGTCAATGTATTGATTTGTACTGAAAAGCCGCAATAAAGAAAGTTTATAAAAAAAACAACAACAAAAAACAGTTGGGGCGGAGCTAGCTACTGAGAGGACTAGACGCATGGGTGCTGAGCTCCTGAAATCAAACTAATAAATCTAGCCAAGTTAGGTGCTAATTTATAGTTTTAAAGTTTATTTAGCTGGTGTTCCTGAAAGTGAACGTTGTACCTCTGCGGGGGGGACCTGCCATACCTGCAACACCTGCATCAAAGACACCTGAGAGAAGACTAACTGTGGTGCTGGGAGCGGGGCCGCCTGCAGCGGCAGAGATACCAGACTGACTCCAGACTTTCCAAGGAGGGATAGTGATC
This sequence comes from Bombina bombina, assembly GCF_027579735.1. NCBI lineage: Eukaryota > Metazoa > Chordata > Amphibia > Anura > Bombinatoridae > Bombina > Bombina bombina. The sequence continues at coordinate 612,916,395 of NC_069505.1, read as the reverse complement.
CACCCCGGGCCACCTACTTAACATCAAAGCCAGCACAGACCTCTCTATAGAGCTTGCTTGATCCTACCGCTACTCCAAAGGAGGTGGGCTACTCCTTCCCGTGGCTGTTGTTGCTCTGCTACTCCGGAGGGTCGGGGCTCCGCTCCGGAGTGCCTAATACCATAGACCGACTACCCTCACCTGCTACCAGTATCCGCCAATCATCAACGCTCCGGAGGGCCGGGGATCCACTCCGGAGCGCAACACAGCCGATACTTGCTGTCCCTGAGAGGCAACCTACTCAGGTGTATCCGGAGGCCTCCAAGATTCTGGCGGGGTGATCACAATAGGCAGATCGCTTACCTTCCACCACTCTCCGCACAGTGCCCGGTCCCGGGAACCCGGTCGAATCAGCTGTCTCCTGTAGGTCTGGAGACTTATTTTGGCCGGAATTCACCGCTGCACATCTCAAGAGAAAAGGCGCGAACATCCGACATTTTGGGCCTTGGGGCCCTCCGTCTCTACGCAAGATCAGGAGCGACGACAATTCAGAGAGGAGGTAATTATAACTGATCCTGCTTCTGACACCTGCTTGAATCCCTGCCGCAACATTCTCTCCTGCAGACCGGGTAAAACTCTCTCAGTTTCTCTGGCACTTCTAACACTTACTCCTGGCACCGGTGTTTTCCACAAGACTCTGGCTGGCCATTCAACAAAGCTGATAAGTACTTTTTTATGCTGCAGTGTTAGGGGTATTTGGAAATCTATTGCTGGAGCTAGACTGTGTCCCTTATTAAATTTTCAAATATAACACCCTGCTCCATTTCTCTAAGTCCTGTGGGGGACAAGTATTATAAGGAGCACATCTAAAAAATCTTCTACGGGCCTTTTGTCCAATACAGACACATATAGGTGAACCCCCAAGTCATTGAGACTGCTGGACTATTTGTTCATACCCTCTCCCCTTCCTAGGGGTACTATAACAAGGTCTAAACCCATCTTTCCTGAAACAGGGGGAATTCACCTACCTAACACATTGGCTGGCTTTTCAGTCCTTGCAGCGCCTGTCCATGGCAGGGACTGTTGGGGGGACACACTATCGCAAGGTGCACTGGATGCCCAGCTACAAGGCCTACAATAAAATTTTGCAAAAAGTTGGCTCAATTGTCTCTACTAGGGGCTATCTAAAAGTTACATTACTTAAGTACTGATCTGGGGCTCCTACTCAGTGTTACTTTATATTAAAGGCCCCAGGTCTAAGCCTCTATTCTGGAGTTGGAGTAAACTTTCACACTCAACCAAAGGTGGACTGTGCTGGACTTAATACTCAGGAGTCATCAGGGTGGGAAACCTTTGGGTTCAAAGCTGCTGCGTCAGCAAAGGTGTCTTTGAGCCTTGAGCTCAAAGTGGAGTGTCATTTTGATTCTTTTTTAGGAAAAGGCAATAAGGGATAGTGCAGGGTGCATGGGGCAACCACAAACATTATAAGGTATCTGTTATTTTAATTTAAGTTTTGAAAAGTATCTGTCTAATACCTCTTGATTCCCCCTGCAGCTATAGGGTCACTGTAACAGATATATTTGCTCTAGACGTGAGCACAGCTCTTACACCACCCTAGGGAGACCTCTGGTGTTGGTACATTGCGTTACCTAACTTGCTATTTTACAATTTATAGGTTTTAGGCTTTTGTCATTTTGCTATAAAAAGTACTGAACAAATCTAAGTTAAATTTGCAAATATAACATAAGCTTTATTTTCAGGATCCAGGTGTGCCCTCTCCTCCCTTTCCCGCCAGGCTACTACTGGTGGGTCATATCCCTTTTCCTTTTTCCCACATTGTCCTATGGTGACAACTTCCCCAGGAGAGGGTGGCACACTAGCATAAAGACATAGAAGACTGACTCTTGAGGGGGGTCAACCTCCTGTCTTGAGCTAAACGGAGTCAATACCTCCAGGCCTCCTGCAGACCCGGGGTTCTCCCCCCCCTAGGAGGAACATATACCTGTTCCACATATCTTCATGTACCCTAAGTAAGCCCGACTACAGTATGTCAGTCTAAAAAAGGCCCTAGATGCCCCCCCCCCCACTCTCATATAACTCAGAAAGACAACATCCATATATCAATTATTGCAGTGGCTATATCAGTGAAGAAAGAACCAGTCACTATGTCGCAACAGGCGAAGAAAAAGCAGAAAAGCAACTTTGGCCCTAAGAAAACTGTGATGGACCACTTCCACCCGAGGGGACAGAGAGATTCCGCCAGATCAGAAGACGAGCAATCTAATACTTCAGATATGCCAGATGACCATCCACCTCTGCTACCCCGGGCAGATACAAGGGAGATGCCTTGACCGTACCACTAGAGTCTATCCAGCGCATGTTCGAAACCCAGAACCAGACCTTCACCAGGCGGTTCGACAAGTTGGAGAGATCGTTTGAAGATCTGAGGCGTGATATCTCCTCTATCAGTGAAAGAACTGATACTATCGAAAGGAAACAGGAAGATCTTATGGTGGACCATACTAACTGGGTGGGCCAAACGCAAAGCCTGATGGATCAAGTATCTTCTTTGGAGGCGAAAGTGGCAGATCTAGAGGATAGATCCAGGCGAAATAATGTGAGGCTCAGAGGAATTCCGGAGTCGGTTCTCCCACAAGATTTAGAGGACTATGCTCACCGCCTCTTCCAGTCAATTCTTGGGCCTGCTGCTGGAGACGTGAGTAGAATAGACCGAATCCATCGTACGGCGAGACCAAGAAACCTTCCTCCTGGGAAACCTAGAGACACTATAGCCCGCTTACATTACTACTCATACAAAGATAAATTGATGAGAGCAATGTTGCGCTCACCACAACTCAACGGGCAATTCAGGGAGGTCACGTTGTTTCCTGATCTGTCTTCCTACACCTTGGCTCAGAGGAGAAGTTTTGCGGAGGTCACTAGGGTCTTGAGAAGTAATCAAATCCGATATCGATGGGGCTTTCCAACCAAACTAATAGCTACCAAAGATGGAACCCAACATATCATCTTGACGCCCCAACAGGGGCTGGAGCTCATTAGGACATGGCAATTGCCACGGCAGGCTGGGTCACCATCAGCCTCCCCGAGGAGACCCCCTGTTGATCAAAATATACTTGCACGCCCATGCAGACAGAGCCCAGAGTTGAGAGTGAATGCTCAGGAATGGAATCCAGGTAGCCCATAGTTCTGAGTCCAATTCTTTCCCCGTCAGGGTCTGCACAGGTCTGGCCAGGTCAGGTTCACTTGAAGACATAATGGTGGGTCTCAATTATGTGGAGAAAGCAAGTAAAAATACAAAACTCGTATCCCACTAGTACCACTGAATGTCTTTATGTTCCCTAAGTATTGTTATTTTGTGTCAAAGTGGGCTTAAAATTTGATAATGTTGATGGCCTACCAAAGATATGTTAAGTCACTGTTATTCCTATATATGTTTATAATTTTGTTGATGTTGTCTTCATTACATATGTTTTTCTAGTTGCAGGTTTAGGGGGGGGGGCTGTGGGTCTTTTGCTGGCTCCGCCCCCTCTTTCATCTTTCATCTTTCATCCATCGTCTTTCATCTTTCATCTTTCATCTTCCATCTTTCATCTATCATCTCTCATCCCTCAACCATCAGTTTCCATCTTTCATCTCCCATCCTCTGGTTATCATCTACCACTTTTCATCCCACATTTCCAACCCTCCCTGTCACATATCCCATTTCCCCTCTCCATCTTCCACCCCCCAACCCTCATCCTCCACTTACCGCCCCCTACTTCCCACCTTACGCCGCATCCTTCACACATATCATACCATCGCGTTCTTTTGTACCTTCCACCCTCTTGCCTAGTCCTCTTTTACCTTCCAATCCCCACCCTCCGTTTCTCAACCTCCACCTTTCATCTTTAGTCTCTCATCCCACAGCCCTCGTCTACCACCACCTCCCATCCCACCTTGTCTCACGCCATCTTCCTTCGCCTCTCCCATCCCACCCCGTCTACCCTTGTCTCTGTGTCTCTCATCTCATCGTACTTCATATCAATTCACCCTACTCCTCCCCAGTCCAGGGGTCCTGGGATTCTCTTGCGGTTAGGGGATCTTTAACCCTCTGCATATCCCTGGCGGAGTAGAGAGCTCTCTGCCATCCTAGGGCGGTGGGGCATCCAGTCGGGTTGGGCTTTCTAAACTATAATCTTTATTCTACTACTTTTGTCCCTTCCTCCCTCCCCCCCCCTTTTTTTTTTCTCCTCCACTTAGGCTCTGGGGTTTACCTCACAGTTAAGAAACATGAAACTTTGCACTTTAAACACCAGAGGCCTGAACTCTCCGACTAAGCGGAGTCTGTTAACCAAATTTCTAAAAGGTCACCACATTGATATTGCTCTCCTGCAGGAGACCCACTGGATGGAGGATGCAGCTGCCAGATTCAAGGCGGCACACTATCCAGTTAATATCTCATCCACATTCCATAAGAAGGCAAGGGGGGTGACGATACTTATAGGGGAGCAAGTAGCTTATGACCCTATATATACAGAGTGTGATGTGGCGGGTAGGTATGTGATCTGTGTGTGCCGCCTTGACTGTATTTTGTATACGCTCGTGGCTATATATGTTCCCAACACCAAACAAGCTAGTTTCCTTAGGAAGCTCCTCCGGAAAGTGGATAAAGTGAAACAGGGCCACACCCTCTTTGCGGGTGATTTCAATATGATCTGGGATCCAGTGAAGGATAGGAGGGGGACCACTAAACTGACCAGCGATAGGAATAGAGATTTTATTTCCCAAAAATTTAGGGAATTGACTGCTCAAAACGATTTACATGATGTTTGGAGGGCTCTCCATCCTGACTCCTGCGATCACACCTATTACTCGGCTCCCTACTCCTCTTTCTCCAGGCTGGACTACTTCTTTTGCGACCCCTGGGCCTTGCGTAAGGTACAGAGATCTGTCATAATGCCATGCACATGTTCCGACCACGATGCGGTGGTGGTTATCTTAGATGCGAATAGTGCCCGGGAGGGACCTTGGAGATGGCATATGCCTGAGCATCTGTTCCAGGATATTGCCATACCGGAATGGTCCAAAGAAACCACAGAATTTTTAAGGATCAATAATACGGGAGAAACCACAGAGCCCATAGTCTGGTTAGCACTGAAAGCGTTTATGAGAGGACTCCTTATAAAAAAGGAATCGCAAAATAGAAAACAAAAAGAGTCTCTGGCGCAACTCTATTGTAGGCTGGGGGCGCTTAGGAAGAGAGCGGAGACTAGTGCCTCCCCTATAGCAGTTACTAAGTGGCAAGAAATAAAAGCACAGATCCAAAAAATGGAACTGGAGCTAACACAAAGAAATCTTAAGTTCCTGAAGCTGAAATTCTATCACAGTGGGAATAAGGCTGATCGCATGCTTGCGAACAAACTGCGCCACAAGGCATTACTGAATAGAATATCTTTCATACAAACGGAGGATGGGAGGTGCTATTCCCCTAAGGCCATAGGCGAAGCCTTTGTTAAATACTACAGTAGGCTCTATCAGATAGCCTCTTCAGGGCAGAGACAAACCCTCCCTAGAGAGGACATAGTAAGTTTTCTACATAGTCTGGACCTGCCTAAGGTCTCCAGGGAAGCGGATGAGTCTGTATCAGCCCCTATCACTATCACTGAGGTGACCCAGGCCATAAAAGGTTTAAAGCTACACAGAGCCCCGGGACCAGACGGGTTTACCTCTATATTTTATAAGAAACTCTCGGCTGAAATTAGTCCCATCCTGACATCCGTTTTCAACTCAGTCTTCCAGACTGGGTTTTTTCCTAGAGAGTTCCTGGAGGCGGAAATTGTGACCATCCCGAAACCAGGTAAAGACCCGAGCAAATGCGAAAGTTATCGACCGATATCTCTAATAAATGTGGATACAAAAGTGTATTCGAAAATTCTGGCCAATAGGCTAAATAGAGTGCTCTCCTCCCTGGTTCACTTGGACCAGGTGGGGTTTGTCCGGGGCCGTCAGGGCTCGGACAACACACGCCGCCTGCTGGACATCTTTGCTGAGGCTAAGTCTTTGGGGCTCCCACTCGTTGCCCTGTCACTGGATGCAGAAAAAGCCTTTGACAGGGTGCGGTGGGAGTACATGGAGGAGGTCTTGAAGGCCTTTGGGTTCCCGGCTCCTCTGGTTGGAGCCATCATGGCACTCTATTCAGATCCTTCAGCCAAAATCAGAGGTAAAGGGTTCTGCTCTGACTCCTTTGAGATCAGGAACTGGACCAGACAGGGGTGCCCGCTGTCCCTGCTGCTCTTTGTATTAACCATTGAGCCTTTGGCAAACATGATTAGGCGGTCTAGGGAGGTACAGGGACTGCTGATCCATGATACTATGCAAAAACTCGCGCTCTTCGCGGATGATCTCACTTTGTTTATCACGGAACCTGATTCCTCACTACTGGCGGTTTTCGAATGTCTACAGACGTTCGGTGAGATATCATATTATAGACTTAACTATACAAAGACAGAGGCATTAGCGTTAAATCTCCCGGCGGAGCAGCTCTCTTGGCTCAAAAAGTCTTATCCATTTACTTGGTCCACAACTGAATTAAAACATTTGGGGGTAGTTCTTTCCCCAGACCCGAAAACAGTAATTCGGGCGAATTATGAACCTCTACTAAAGGAGTTCGATACACTTACCACTAAATGGGCAAAGTACGAGATATCTTGGATTGGGAGAATACAGTCCGTAAAGATGTCACTTCTGCCCAAGGTCACATATCTCTTTCGATGTATACCGTTAATAGTCCCACAATCTATCCTTAGTCGCTTTCAAGCGATACTAAATAGGTTTATTTGGCAGGGCAAGCCCCCGCGGATAGCTTTACAACAGCTACAGAAGCCTATCCTGCATGGGGGGCTGGCGGCTCCCAACATATGTAAATATTACAAGGCAGCCATGCTCTCACATGTGACGGCATGGGGGGCTCCGTCTGAGGAAACTAGATGGGGTCAACTTGAACAGGCTATTCTCCCCTCGGGCCTGTCACTGGAAGACCTTATTTGGGTCCCCCAGCATGCAGACATACTCGTGGGAGTGGAGAACCCCACTATTAAAGCGGGCATCAAAATCTGGAGGGAACTTCGTGGGTTGGCCCGAGTTGCACCGCACCCGTCTCCTGCTCATTCAATTAGAGCGCTACTATCCTGTCTGCCGGAGTCACACCCGCAGATGTGGTCTGATTGGGGTATTATGCACGTCCGGGATCTATATACGCACAAGGGCTTGGCGACCCAAGCTACAGATTTGTTGGAAATAGATATTGCCAAAAAATTTCATTTTGAATACTTCAGGCTCATATCTCTGATGGGATCCTGGAAGTTCCAGAAGGGCAGACCTAGAGAATTGACTCAGTGGGAAAAGAGGTGGCTCACGGGCAAACCTCTTCGAAAAGCCCTGACAATACATTACCAACTCCTTTTAGACTCAGAAGGATTTGCAAAAACTTTCCGCATTGTGGAATGGGAGAGGGATGTGGGGAGGGTGCGCACGGAGTTGGAGTGGCAGCAAGCAGTCCAGCATACTAGAGCAGCAATCCATTGTGTCATGTTATATGAGCTTTACATAAAATTGGTCCTGCGCTGGCACAGGGTACCAGTTAGTGTGAAAAAGATGTTCCCGCAGACCTCAGATAAGTGTTGGAGGGGGTGTGGTCAAAGAGGCTCCCATTTTCATATTTGGTGGAACTGCACAGGAGTCCAGAGGATTTGGCAACAAGTGGCGATGCTGTTGGATCGCCTTGGGTTATTACGCAGATTGACTCCTGATACTGCCCTTTTCCACTTAGGATTAGGGAAGTTGGCCCAACCCGAGAGAATACTATGTGTAGTTATCCTTCTGGCCACAAAATTAGCGATTGCAAGATGCTGGTTGGGAAAATCACAGGTCTCATTTGCCATGATACACGATATTATTGAATACATCCGTTCTATGGAAGAATTTTCCCTAAAATCGGTGGGCAAAGTAGGCTTACATGGACAGATCTGGGCACTATGGGAAGCAGGGGGAAATTAGATGGATAATCAGGAAGCAATAGCTCCTAGCATGGAGGGGCCAGAAGAAGTATAAGATAGATTAGCTGCATATGGGGTACTGACTGGGTCCATGGTCCCTTCCCCCTAGCACTTCCTCTCCCCCTTTTTTTTTTTTTTTTTTTTCTCTCTCTTCTTTTCCCTTCCTTTTTCTTCTCCCTTCCCATCCTTTGCCGCCCTGCTGAGCTTTGTCTCTTCTATCACTAAACAAGGTTCAACTCGCCTGTGCTTAGGTATCCCATAATCCCGCAACGTTACACCTCGTATCAGCTAAAGCTTGAGGAGGTGACTCATTCCAGGCGAGATTTAAGTTGATCTGTAATTGATTTTTATAGGTTTATATAATGTTACTTAAAGATATAGTTGCTGACGTGATCATTGACAGGGATAAGCCCTAAAGTATTAAGCACCACTGTTAGATTGCAGGCTTAAAGTAGAAAGTCATGATGTATTTGTTGTACCTGTCTGTTGAAAATGAAACTATGCAAAAAATGAGGTTTTATTCATGGCTTTGTAACATCCTTCATGGATGGACTCCATAGAGATCACATAAGTCCAAAGACATGTCTGTTATACTGGTTTTTAAGTTATGTTTTGATGTATGTCATATGGGCGTGTTGCCATGATATTCTTATGACAATGTATTTTCCTGTATGTTATTTTACCTCAATAAAAAATATCTTTTAAAAAAAAAAAAAAAAAGTTTTTCACCACTAGAGGGTGTTAGTTCACGTATTTCATATAGATAACACTGTGCTCGTGCACGAGAAGTTATCTGGGAGCAGGCACTGATTGGCTAGACTGCAAGTCTGTCAAAAGAACTGAAAAAAGGGGCAGTTTGCAGAGGCTTAGATACAAGATAATCACAGAGGTTAAAAGTATATTATTATAAATGTGTTAGTTATGCAAAACTGGGAAATG